>NC_056436.1:68964727-69264727 GCF_018296145.1 Oncorhynchus tshawytscha | reverse complement strand
ACAAATTATTTTTTACAATGAAGGCCTACCCCAGCCAAACCATCCCCTAACCCGGACGATGCTGGGCCAATTGGGGTTGCCCTATGGGACTCCCGATCACGGCCAGTTGTGATACAGTCCGGGATTGAACCAGGGTCTGTAATGACGTCTCTAGCATTGAGATGCAGTGCCTTAGACTGCTGCGCCACTCGGGAGCCCGAATGATCTCTTACACAGAGTAAATAGTTCATCTTATTTTATCCAGATATGCAAAAGAGCCAAGCCTGAAAGAAAGAAAGGCAAAGGAGGGGGAGGAGGGAGAAAAAAAAGAGTGCATCCACTATTATTTGACTAACAGTGAAGTGCTTCATAAACAGCAAGTGTAGACTAATAGTGAAGTGCTTTATAAACAACAGGTGTAGACTAACAGTGAAGTGCTTCATAAACAACAGGTGTAGACTAATAGTGAAATGCTTCATACACAACAGGTGTAGACTAACAGTGAAATGCTTTGTAAACAACAGGTGTTGACTAACAGTGAAATGCTTGGTAAACAACAGGTGTTGACTAACAGTGAAATGCTTGGTAAACAACAGGTGTTGACTAACAGTGAAATGCTTTGTAAACAACAGGTGTTGACTAACAGTGAAATGCTTGGTAAACAACAGGTGTTGACTAACAGTGAAATGCTTGGTAAACAACAGGTGTTGACTAACAGTGAAATGCTTGATAAACAACAGGTGTTGACTAACAGTGAAATGCTTGGTAAACAACAGGTGTTGACTAACAGTGAAATGCTTGATAAACAACAGGTGTTGACTAACAGTGAAATGCTTGATAAACAACAGGTGTAGACTAACAGTGAAATGCTTGATAAACAACAGGTGTAGACTAACAGTGAAATGCTTTGTAAACAACAGGTGTTGACTAACAGTGAAATGCTTGATAAACAACAGGTGTAGACTAACAGTGAAATGCTTGATAAACAACAGGTGTAGACTAACAGTGAAATGCTTGGTAAACAACAGGTGTATACTGACAGTGAAATGCTTGGTAAACAACAGGTGTTGACTAACAGTGAAATGCTTTAAACAACAGAAAATGCTTTGTAAACAACAGTGAAATGTTGACTAACAGTGAAATGCAGGTGTTGATAAACAACAGGTGTAGACTAACAGTGAAATGCTTGGTAAACAACAGGTGTATACTGACAGTGAAATGCTTGGTAAACAACAGGTGTTGACTAACAGTGAAATGCTTGGTAAACAACAGGTGTATACTGACAGTGAAATGCTTGGTATATAACCGGTGTTGACTAACAGTGAAATGCTTGATAAACAACAGGTGTAGACTAACAGTGAAATGCTTCATAAACAACAGGGGTAGGCTAACAGTGAAATGCTTGGTAAACAACAGGTGTTGACTAACAGTGAAATGCTTGGTAAACAACAGGTGTAGACTAACAGTGAAATGCTTGGTAAACAACAGGTGTTGACTAACAGTGAAATGCTTGGTAAACAACAGGGGTAGACTGACAGTGAAATGCTTGGTAAACAACAGGTGTATACTGACAGTGAAATGCTTGGTAAACAACAGGTGTATACTGACAGTGAAATGCTTGGTATTGGTAAACAAAACAACAGGTGTTGACTAACAGTGAAATGTTGACTTGAAATGTAAACAACAGGTGACTGACAGACTAACAGTGAAATGTAAACAACAGGTGTATTGACAGTAAACAACAGGGGTAGACTGACAGTGAAATGCTTGGTAAACAACAGGTGTTGACTAACAGTGAAATGCTTGGTAAACAACAGGTGTATACTGACAGTGAAATGCTTGGTATATAACCGGTGTTGACTAACAGTGAAATGCTTACTTTTCCAACCATGCAGAGTTAAGGATAAAGATTTGTTTTTTATTATACAAAAAAATAAGAATAACAGTAAATAACAAATGATAAAAACGAGTCAAAATAACATACAGGGAGCAGAAAATAACATGGTTATATACAGGGAGCAGAAAAAAACGTGGTTATATACAGGGAGCAGAAAATAGCATGGTTATATACAGGGAGCAGAAAATAACGTGGTTATATACAGGGAGCAGAAAATAGCGTGGTTATATACAGGGAGCAGAAAATAGCGTGGTTATATACAGGGAGCAGAAAATAGCGTGGTTATATACAGGGAGCAGAAAATAGCGTGGTTATATACAGGGAGCAGAAAATAACGTGGTTATATACAGGGAGAAGAAAATAGAGAGGTTATATACAGGGAGTAGAAAATAGCGTGGTTATATACAGTACAGGAAGTGGAAAATAACATGGTTATATACAGGGAGAAGAAAATAACATGGCTATATACAGTATGAATGCTTAGTTCTAAATGTGGCCCTTGGTCCTAATGCACTATTAACGCTAGCGGGAGTTTATTGCCCACCCTCAGCTCCGGTATCTGCTCTATGCAAATTGTTTGAGTAAATGTCTAATTATGCAAACTCTGAATTTTTGATTATCGGAGATCTCAATCTGGACTGTTTGATGCCAGCATCGTTTAAATTAAAAGACATTTGTAACTAACTAAATCTTACTCAACTAATAACTATACCTACCCGTCCTAATCCAAAAGACCCCCCAAAAATCTACATTAATAGACCTTATCTTAACAAATACATCTCACAAATATATAGCTTGTGGGTTATTTGCTAATGACATCAGTGACCACTGCCCTATTGCATGTATCAGAGATACTAGGCTAAAAAACCTTGACCCACATATAATTATAAAAATAAACTATAAACACTTCTCAGAGCAAGCCTTTATCCATGACCTTTATTATTCTGAGCTTTAATCCGTAAACTGCATAATGGACCCAGTTTTAGCGTTCTTTCTTTTCATACATTTTTACCTTCGTGGCTGATGAACACTCCCCGTTAAAGCGACTTAGGGTAAAAAATCAAACTAATCCTTGGTTTTCCTGTGATTTTAAAATCCTTTTTCTGCAAAAGAATCAAGCATGGGCCTTGCGAGGAAAACGGGGGAAACAGCTGATTGGCTGCTTTTTAGGCAATTGAGAAATAAATGGACCGGAGGAATAAAAAAGGCAAAATCTAGGTATTTTCTTGATGCTCTGACAGAGTCGGCTGGTGATCTGGAATTCTGGAAAACTGTTAACTCACTTAAACGAGGAAACTCCTTAACTTCCCTGCCGAAGCAAATTACATCGGAATCTGGGATCATCAGTGACCGAACTGAAATTTGTGATATTTTTAATAAGCATTTTATTTCTGCTGGTTTTCTTTTTGAAAGAAAAAATGGCCAACATGATCCTGACCGGTCTATTGTTTCAGCCCTTCGGCCTTTAGCTGATGTAGAAAACAGTAAGCCGGTTTTTAACTTTCAAAAAGTCACAGAAGATAAGGTCTTATCTGCACTATCTTCTATAGATTCTAAGAAAACATTAGGCGCTGACAACCTGGATCCATATTAACTCAAGTGTGCGGAACCTATTATTGCTGGTGTAGTGACGCATATCTTTAATCAAACATTTGTCATAGGAAAGATTCCTAAATCTTGGAAAACAGCTTTTGTTTTACCACTCCTCAAGGGAGGTGATGGTAGTGAGTTGGATAATTATCGGCCCATCTCTAAGCTCTCCACTTTGGCAAAAAGTCTAGAGTCATTGGTGAATAGGCAACTACAATCTTTTTTAAACTGTTAACAATACTCTTTCTAGTAATCAATATGGCTTCAGACCTAAACACAGTACTATTACGGCCACTGTACGTGTTGTAAATTATATTACTAATGCCCTAGATAATAGAAAGTACTGTGCTGCCTTGTTCATAGATTTATCTAAAGCTTTTGACACTGTAGACCATGCAATACTTTTGGGTAAGCTGTCGTCAATAGGACTGGGATTGGATGCCTGTCAATGCCTGACAAAACTCTTGATGTTGCAATGATGAAAATATCTCAAAAACCAAGAGAGGAATTACTAAAAACTAAACCAAAGAAGTAAAACAATGCAACTGTCTTTCACACTAAGTACAGCCAAGGTAAGGTGCTAGCTAGCATTAAACGTATCTTATAAAAAACAATCAATCTTAACATAATCGCTAGTTAACTACACATGGTTGATATTACTAGTTTATCTAGCTTGTCTTGCGATGCGTAAAATCAATGCTGTGCCTGTTAATTTATCATCGAATCACAGCCTACTTCGCCAAACGGGTGATTTTTAAAAAAAGAACTAGCGCATTGTTAAAAGCACTGTCATTGCACCAATGTGTACCTAACCATAAACATCAACGCCTTTCTTAAAATCAATACACAAGTATATATTTTTAAACCTGCATATTTAGTTAATATTGCCTGCTAACATTAATGTATTTTAACTAGGGAAATTGTGTCACTTCTCTTGCGTTCTGTGCAACAGAGTCATGGTATATCAGAGTCAGGCAGCAGTTTGGGCCACCTGGCTCCTTGCGAACTGTTTGAAGACTATTTCTTCCAAACAAAGACAGCCAACTTCACCAAACGGGGGAAGATTTAACAAAAGCGCATTTGCGAAAATGCACAATCGTTGCACGAATGTACCTAACCATAAACATCAATGCCTTTCTTAAAATCAATACACAGAAGTATATATTTTTAAACATGCATATTTAGTTAAAAGAAATTCATGTTAGCAGGCAATATTAACTAAGGAAATTGTGTCACTTCTCTTGCGTTCATTGCACGCAGAGTCAGGGTATATGCAACAGTTTGGGCCGCCTGGCTCGTTGCGAACTAATTTGGCAGAATTTTACGTAATTATGACATAACATTGAAGGTTGTGCAATGTAACAGCAATATTTAGACTTTGGGCCAGAGGGATGCCACCCCTTAGATAAAATAAGGAACTGTTCCGTATTTCACTGAAAGAACAAACGTTTTGTTTTCGAAATTATGGTTTCCGAATTTGACCATATTAATGACCTAAGGCTCGTATTTCTGTGTGTTATTATATTATCATAAAGTCTATGATTTGATAGAGCAGTCTGACTGAGCGGTGGTAGGCAGCAGCAGGCACGTAAGCATTAATTCAAACAGCACTTTCGTGCGTTTGCCAGCAGCTCTTCGCAATGCTTCAAGCATCGCGCTGTTTATTACTTCAAGCATATGAACTCCTGAGATTAGGCTGGCAATACTAAAGTACCTATTAGAACATCCAATAGTCAAATGTATATGAAATACAAATGGCATAGAGATAAATAGTCCTATAATAACTACAACCTAAAACGTCTTACCTGGGAATATTGAAGACTCATGTTAAAAGGAACCACCAGCTTTCATATGTTCTCATGTTCTGAGCAAGGAACTTAAACGTTAGCTTTTTTTGCACCAAATTGGACATGTTTCATTATTTATTTGAGACTAAATTGATTTTATTGATGTATTATATTAAGTTAAAATAAAAGTGTTCATTGTTCCTTCAGTATTGTTGTAATTGTCCTTATTACAAATATATACTGTGTATATATATGCAGGATTAAGGGAATAATCTATCTCATCACCCGTTCATGTGGGAAACCCTATATGGACAACCGAAAAGCCAATTAAAACAATGCATAGCTGAACACCGCTGCTCACATTATGTTGATCTGCCCACCCAAACAACACCTGTTCTCCTTCACATTTTGTTGATCTGCCCATCCATATGACACCTGTTCTCCTCCACATTATGTTGATCTGCCCATCCATACAACACCTGTTCTCCTTCTCATTATGTTGATCTGCCCATCCATACGACACCTGTTCTCCTCCACATTATGTTGATCTGCCCATCCACACAACACCTGTTCTGCCCACCCATACAACACCAGTTCTCCTCCACATTATGTTGATCTAACCATCCATACAACACCTGTTCTCCTCCACATGTTGATCTGCCCATCCATATGACACCTGTTCTCCTTCACATTATGTTGATCTAACCATCCATACAACACCAGTTCTCCACATTATGTTGATCTGCCCATCCATACGACACCTGTTCTCCTTCACATTATGTTGATCTGCCCATCCATACAACACCTTTTCCCCTCCACATTATTTGTCCACACGGTTAGCTAGCCACCTCCTGCAGTGAAGCAGAAGTGCCCGTGGTCCATGACGTTTACGTTGGAGGGCACTAATCAATGGAAATGGAGATCAGCCTGGCTCCATACTGACCTCCCCCAGACCTGTCTCTGGAGCACTTGCCACAGTAAGAGTTTCACGGGAGACCTACTCAACAGGGGGCTGGATTCTAATTAAGAGTCTTTAAGGCCTGTGAGGAACACTCTTTTAATAAGCAGGAAGCACAGCACAGCGCCGTGCGTGGGAGCAGCCCCATGACATACAGTATGTAACTCACAGACTTGGATCTCTGTCACAGTTTGTGATTTACATATTTTATGTAGGAGAATGTCCCACATGGGTTTTTACTGAAGAGAGACATTGATGTATTAGGTGTAGGCTAGTCTGTGACTGTGTTTGGTTTCAAAGATAATCAAGATGAGCTCTTAGTTGATTTTCTTTGTTTTTATTGTAGTAGATCAGACACTCACAGATATTAATAGGTATTTTTCGAAGCGATATCAGTTGGTCTGTTTTAAGCATTTGTGCTTGGGTTGTCCATTTAGACGAGTGGAGAGTTCTCCATTATCTTATCTGTGGGGTTAAAATGGAGCAACCCTATTGCTGGGAGTTTTCCGTAAGCGTTCCCAGATCACCCCAATGCCGACAGACACCCATGTGCCGGCTGGGGCAGGGGCAGGAGTGCCTGACGGAGAGAATTTGTGTCAGGGCTGTCTATGCTGCTCAGGCTCACCCCAGTCATGTCTCTGCTCTCATCAGTGCACAGGGAATTGATGGCTGTCAGCGCTGTGCTGAGTCGGCACTTCCCTACACCATACGCCTTGGCCAAGGTTAGCCAGGTGCCATGACATCATCAATGACTTGCATCAGGGCCCGCAGGCTTTGTTGTCCACCTACATTTGTCAGTTTGCTTGTTTGTAAATAGAAGAGCTGTTTTAATCGATTGGTGGTCAAGGTAACCAGCAAACTCAAGTTTGTTGTAGTGACTGACCCTAAAAACCAACTGATCCCATTTGAAACAGCCGACAGTGTATTCGGAAAGTATCCAGACCCGTTACCTTTTCCACATTTGGTTACGTTACAGTCTTATTCTAAAATAGACTACTTTTTTTTCTCCCCTCAACAACACACAATACCCCATAATGAAAAAACATACATTTATAAAAAATACTAACCTTAAATATCAATATTACATAAGTATTCGGACCCTTTACTCAGTACTTTGTTGAAGCACCTTTGGCAGCGATTACAGCCTTGAGTCTTCGTGGGTATCATGCTACAAGCTCTGGCTGGGCCGCACTGTGCTTAGGGTTGTTGTCCTGTTGGAAGGTGAACATGTCCTGAGCGCTCTGGAGCAGGTTTTCATCAAGGATCTCTCTGTACCTTGCTCTGTTCAGCTTTCCCTCAATCCTGACTAGTCTCCCAGTCCCTGTTGCTGAAAAACATCTCCACAGCATGATGCTGCCACCACCATGCTTCACCGTAAGGATGGTATTGGCCAGGTGATGAGCAGTGCCTGGTTTCCTCCAGACGTGAAGCTTGATATTCAGGCCAAATAGTTCAATCTTGGTTTCATCAGACCAGAGAATCTTCTTCCTCATGGTCTGAGAGTCTTTAGGTGCCTTTTGTCAAACTCCAATCGGGCCGTCATGTGCCTTTTTACTGAGGAGTGACTTCTGTCTGGCTACGCTACCATAAAGGCCTGATTAGTGGAGTGCTGCAGAGATGGTTGTCCTTCTGGAATGTTCGCCCATCTCCCTAACCAAGACCCTTCTCCCCTGATTACTCTGTTTAGCCAGGCAGCCAGCTCTAGGAAGAGTATTGGAGGTTCCAAACTCCTTCCATTTAAGAATGATGGAGGCATGCACTGTCAACTGTGGGACCTTATGCAGACAGGTGTGTGCCTTTCCAAATCATGTCTAGTTGAATTTACCACAGGATTACTTTCATCAAGTTGTTGAAACATCTCAAGGATGATCAATGGAAGCAGGATGCACCTGAGCTCAATTTCGAGTCTCATAGCAAAGGGTCTGAATACAGGTATTTCTGTTTTTTTAAACTTTTAATACATTTTCAAAAATGTCTAAAGATCTGTTTTCACTTGTCATTATGGGGTATTGTGTGTAGATTTATGAGATTTAAAACAAATGTATGAGATTTTAGAATAAGGCTGTAAAGTAACAAAATGTGGAAAAGGTCAAAGGGTCTGAATACTTTCCGAATGCACTGTACATGGCATTGATATGAGTCAGAAACATTTATTCTAGTGTAAAAATTGACTTCAACGTGTAAATAGTATAATTTTGGTCATAAAGTCAGTCCGGTCTAAAACGGAGTTTGGAACAGTGCATCACAATGAGTGAATTAAGGTTGGTATTGAATTAGTGCCGCACGGTTAATCGAATTCAGATCGAAATTGCGATATTGACATATGCAATATCCATATTGCGATTTACTCATTTCTTTGACACTCCATTAATACAACATAACGCAATGTATGCTTCCAGCAGAATGCACAGCCAACAACTATGGTTTGCATGCCCTGCCAAAAGGACCCTTATTGCACAGGGAACAACTATGGCCTGCCCTGCCGAAGAACCCTATCATGCAGAATAAGTGGATGGAGTTTGTTGGTTCCCAGTGGTGGTAAGTATACCGGTAGCTAGACCATAGACTGATGGTTATGTATCTGATGGTTTAGTATTTTTTGATAATCATTATCACTATCATAGCTGATGTTAACTGGCTGGATACCTAACTAGCTAGCTAGCTAGGTAGCTAGCTAACGCGTTAGCCTACCTCAATACAACTCGGATTTGGCTTGGAAACACGATAACATTTCAAAAGAAGGCAAATCATTAGTAGAAAAACATTTTGTCGTGATTCTGATGTCGCCAGATTGACTTTAGATGCTGTATAACTTTAGCCAGCTAACTAAGATTGAAGGAACCACCGTATTTTAGCTCGCTAACATTAGCATTGCTAGCTATTTTGCTAGCTATTTTTGACGAACTTTGCTAGTAACATTAATGGCAATATTGTGATCTCTCTAAGTAAATGTGCCATCATAATATGGCAAACTTGTTTCCTACTAATTATCTGCCTACTTTAATATGTCATTGTATTTCCATGGTACTCTAAATTAGTGTAATTTAGTGTAATTTAGACTAAACAGTCACATTAGCCTCAGAGGTGCAACCCATGTCTAAGGCACAAATAAATATTGGATGCAGCTATGGTGGTACTAGCTAACTCATGTCTGACTACAACATTGTACTAACTAGCAGCAACAAACTCAAACCAACCCAGGGACATAGAAAAACATGTCACAGATAGTGTAACGGCATCACCGGCCTGAATCTAATCCAGTCTGGAGCCAGTCAGTCTATATCTATAATGCATCGAATTAGCTTCCGAATGAGTACAATATTTCTTGAGCTATGTTTATAATTGAGGGATGATGACAATTTTTGTCCTGTTTTTCTGGTAGACAAAGTGTACAGTTGGGTGCCAGACTGATGCCCTTGGTTTGTACGGATCCTGGGACCTACAAGAAGGAACAAAGGTGGGTATCATAACCAACTTGATCTCATAGTTCCACTTCGGAATTTGCTGTAATTGGATGAACATCAATTTTTGGACATTAATTCTGCCTGGTTACAAGGTTAAATGCGGGGCTCCTGACTGGCTGTTACGAATCCCTTTGGCCCAGCAGTCTAGGGGGGACGGTAACGAGACCCGTAACATAACTCATGCAAAGTATATTAGTGACAAAGTAACAGTAAGAACGAAAAACCACAGACAACTAAATTACCGTCAAACACTCAGGGTTTATTTTTAAACGCACGGTAAAGGGGGGTAGGGCTGGACCCAAGGAAAGAAACAAATATCCAAAAACACTCCTAAGCTAGACTAGCTTACTTCAATACAGCTAAGTAACTAACCAAAAATACAGTGGGTGGTCCGCCCAGTTCTAACTAGGGTATTTAGACAAAATATTCCTATGGGTAGATTATGCCCATAGGCAACTTGTCTTGGTACCGCCTTTTCCCACCATCAAACACCATAACAATACTCACAGGTGTGGACAAAGTGACATGGAGAGAGAGAGAGAGAACCACAGAGGAACCAACTGAATGGGTTTTTAAACCAAGGGAAAGGGGATATGATGATTGCCACCTGTGAGGAGGGGAGAAGGAGAGAAAAGAAATGCATGAAAGAATAACAGTGGCGCAGTGGTCTAAGGCACTTTTTTATTTATTTTTTATTTCACCTTTATTTAACCAGGTAGGCAAGTTGAGAACAAGTTCTCATTTACAATTGCGACCTGGCCAAGATAAAGCAAAGCAGTTCGACAGATACAACGACACAGAGTTACACATGGAGTAAAACAAACATACAGTCAATAATACAGTATAAACAAGTTTATATACAATGTGAACAAATGAGGTGAGAAGGGAGGTAAAGGCAAAAAAGGCCATGGTGGCAAAGTAAATACAATATAGCAAGTAAAACACTGGAATGGTAGTTTTGCAAGGGAAGAATGTGCAAAGTAGAAATAAAAATAATGGGGTGCAAAGGAGCAAAATAAATAAATAAATTAAATACAGTTGGGAAAGAGGTAGTTGTTTGGGCTAAATTATAGGTGGGCTATGTACAGGTGCAGTAATCTGTGAGCTGCTCTGACAGTTGGTGCTTAAAGCTAGTGAGGGAGAATCTCAGTGCAAGAGGTGTCACTGCAGTCCTTGGTTCAAATCCAAGCTGCATCACATCTAGTTGTGATTGGAAGGCCCATAGGGTGGTGCACAATTGGCTGAGCGCTGTACAGGTTTGGCCGGGGTAGGCCGTCATTGTAAATAAGAATGTGTCCTTAATTGAGTTGCCTGGTTATATAAAGGTCAATTTAAAAATTCCATGTAGTTACAGGGTTAAAACAGAAACAACTCAAAGGGTTAGGGTATTAATTCTGAGTTGTTATTGTTTGGGGAAGGCTTAAAACAAAATAATCCAAGAAAATGTGCTGTTTCCATTAAGTATCATCTAGTACTCTCCCTGCTTGCTTGGGAATTGTGAACTGCTGTGGTGTGGTGGTCTAAGCAGTGAACTCTGGTTCTGAACCTTTGGAGTTCAAGCCCAATGCAGTGCCATCTTTTTTTGTGGGGGGGTCAGCATCAACAAAGGCATATATTGATGTCCTCAGGACCTTTTCAAACGTCCAAAATCCATGTCCAGCAATGTAATTGCAATTGTTTAGCGACCTCAAAAAATTATTTAACTCGCTGTTCACTTGCTATTTTCACAGCTTGTCAGGCAAGACCTCAGAATAAAAGTGTGTAATGGAACTGAAGTACCCTTGTGACACTTCCTTCGTTGTTGCCAGAGTCTCCCTCGACTCCTATGAAAAGGAGTTACTGCCCTGATGACACAGATGGCTTCATCAACAACGATAGGTAATGTGTGTTATGTGAAAAGTTGTATTAAAAATAACCTGGGTTGATAAACTAGTAGGCTTATTCCCCAGCCAAGCAGTTACACCTAGTAGAGTCATTTTAGTTGTGAAGTGCATTATCAAAAAGCTTTGTCATTTTATTTTTTACAAAATGCAATTTACCACTTGGCTGTATATTATATCACCCTGTCACAGGCCCTCCCAGTCAACATCACCTCATAATATTGCCTGCTGCAGTTGTGGAGACGTCCAGTTTGCAGCAGGACATGCAGCATAGAGAAGACCAGCAAGGGGGCCCTCATCGGCCTCATGCAGACATGCCCTCGTTATGAACATTCCTATGAATGGAACGGTCAGCCACATGTTGGCAAGTATATGGCCAGCAACCTGCACCTGTCAGCACCAACAGCTTTCACAGGCTCCTCATTTGTACACATACAGAAGGTAACCCACTTCATTACTTTGAAACATTTGATAACCCAATTGTGAAACATCATTTATGTAAACTGACACTATTTGTTGTTTATTTTCTACTTCTTAGATGCATATAATATCCAGGGCATAACCTAGCCTAGTGGAACCAGCCTGATTGCTGTGTTCACCATTCTATTTCACTTCACATGTTATGATATCTGAAGTGAAATAGAAAGGTGAACGGAGCAATCAGGCTGGTTCCTCAAGGCTAATCATTAATAATGTAATCAGTGCTCTGTGTGTGCGTGCGCGACCGATCGACCGACCGACCAGTTGTGGCCAGGAGCTGATCTACGCTGCTATGGCCATCAATGAGGCTTGGGTAAAGATCTCACCTCCAGCTTCACCTCTTGCCTGCTCACCAACTGTCGTCGATGGGGAGACCAGAATTGGGTAGGTTTTATCTGACCTGTTCAAACTTCAACATAGTACCTGTCTGTGTGTCAGATATGACCTATCCTAACTGTCATTGGTAATAGAACAGTGACTATGTGTGTATTTGTTCACAGAAACATGTATGGCGCCAGCACATGGAGACTTGCAAGATGATGTGATGAAGTCCGGACTGACAGATGGGCTTGAAATATATGTTTTACTACACAACTTTTACTTGTATTGTCTTTTTTAATGAGATATTATCACTCAATATGGGGAGGGGAGAAACCCTGTGTATTCTAGACCAGGATCAGGGGAACTATGGGACATATTTCCACTCGAACATGTTTGCCAAGGTTGCCCCATTAGCACCAGACAAAATGCTGATAAGCAAAGTATCCTTATCGGCTGGGAATGACAATGGAAGGTGAAAGGTTCACATTGTTTTATTAGCAGAACACTACTTCTATGGTATTATGTAAAGGGGGGTTTATTAGCAGAACACTATGGTATTATGTAAAGGGGGGTTTATTAGCAGGACACTACTTCTATGGTATTATGTAAAGAGGGGGTTTATTAGCAGAACACTACTTCTATGGTATTATGTAAAGGGGTTTATTAGCAGAACACTATGGTATTATGTAAAGGGGGTTTATTAGCAGGACACTACTTCTATGGTATTATGTAAAGGGGGTTTATTAGCAGAACACTACTTCTATGGTATTATGTAAAGGGGGTTTATTAGCAGAACACTACTTCTATGGTATTATGTAAAGGGGGTTTATTAGCAGAACACTACTTCTATGGTATTATGTAAAGGGGTTTATTAGCAGAACACTACTTCTATGGTATTATGTAATGGGGGTTTATTAGCAGAACACTATGGTATTATGTAAAGGGGGTTTATTAGCAGGACACTACTTCTATGGTATTATGTAAAGGGGGTTTATTAGCAGAACACTACTTCTATGGTATTATGTAAAGGGGGGTTTATTAGCAGAACACTACTATGGTATTATGTAAAGGGGGTTTATTAGCAGAACACTACTTCTATGGTATTATGTAAAAGGGGGTTTATTAGCAGAACACTACTTCTATGGTATTATGTAAAGGGGGTTTATTAGCAGAACACTATGGTATTATGTAAGGGGGGGTTTATTAGCAGGACACTACTTCTATGGTATTATGTAAAGGGGGTTTATTAGCAGAACACTACTTCTATGGTATTATGTAAAGGGGGTTTATTAGCAGAACACTACTATGGTATTATGTAAAGGGGGTTTATTAGCAGAACACTACTTCTATGGTATTATGTAAAGGGGGTTTATTAGCAGAACACTACTTCTATGGTATTATGTAAAGGGGTTTATTAGCAGAACTATGGTATTATGTAAAGGGGGTTTATTGGTATTATGTAAAGGGGGTTTATTAGCAGGACACTACTTCTATGGTATTATGTAAAGGGGGTTTATTAGCAGAACACTACTATGGTATTATGTAAAGGGGGTTTATTAGCAGAACACTACTATGGTATTATGTAAAGGGGGTTTATTAGCAGAACACTACTTCTATGGTATTATGTAAAGGGGGTTTATTAGCAGAACACTACTTCTATGGTATTATGTAAAGGGGGTTTATTAGCAGAACACTATGGTATTATGTAAAGGGGGTTTATTAGCAGGACACTACTTCTATGGTATTATGTAAAGGGGGTTCATTAGCAGAACACTACTTCTATGGTATTATGTAAAGGGGGTTTATTAGCAGAACACTACTATGGTATTATGTAAAGGGGTTTATTAGCAGAACACTACTTCTATGGTATTATGTAAAGGGGGTTTATTAGCAGAACACTACTTCTATGGTATTATGTAAAGGGGGTTTATTAGCAGAACACTACTTCTATGTTATTATGTAAAGGGGGTTTATTAGCAGAACACTACTTCTATGGTATTATGTAAAGGGGGTTTATTAGCAGAACACTACTTCTATGGTATTATGTAAAGGGGGTTTATTAGCAGAACACTACTTCTATGGTATTATGTAAATGGGGGTTATTAGCAGAACACTACTACTATGTTATTATGTAAAAGGGGGTTTATTAGCAGAACACTACTACTATGTTATTATGTAAAGGGGGTTTATTAGCAGAACACTACTATGGTATTATGTAAAGGGGGTTTATTAGCAGAACACTACTATGGTATTATGTAAAGGGGGGTTTATTAGCAGAACACTACTTCTATGGTATTATGTAAAGGGGGGTTTATTAGCAGAACACTACTTCTATGGTATTATGTAAAGGGGGGTTTATTCTACATGGACCTGTTACTACATTTGATAGTTATTAAAACTCTTAGTTTAGAATATCTACATCAATTCAGCAATTGCATTCTTCTGTAGTCTGTAGTCTACTGACCTATTCAAAGCCACCTCCGGCATCTCACCATACAGCTGTCTGTAGTTATTGAACTCAACCTGCAGGAGGTTTGTTTGTTGTGATTGAGTGGGGAGAAACCGCTGTGGCCAAGGTTATGACAGATGGGTGTGTCTTGGTGGAGGCAAGGACACACCAAAGAAACACCACATTCCCAAACCAAAAAACAAGGCCAAATCAGCAGGCGCCGTTTCCCTTTAAGATTAGCCTAAAAACAACATGGTGTTGAATGTTCTTCTTCCATCCACTTACCTTGTTGCTGCTGTACCAAGTGGTTTCTATTCCAAATCAGTTTGCATCTTAAATGCCTGTAGTGCATAGCTACTTGTGGGCTGGCTCCTCGTCAAAGAACAGCAGTATCTCTACAGGTAAGGCCCTGCTAAATTGTCACAGCACATGATCTGGCTGTGTGGGAGCCTCCAGGGAAAATGCATATTCCCCAGATTGCAGAGGTAAGCGTATCGTGACAGAAGACCTCGAGGGGAAAAGAAAAGCTTACAGAGGAGCCTGCTTGGGCGGGAGTGACTGGAGACTCATCCCTGTAGGGGGCGTAGTATGTATGACTCACTGTTCTTGCATCAGGTGCTGCGGGACAGGATATGATCCAGTCCAGCCAGCTTCTGCTCCCCTTTCTCCTCCAGAGAGCTCCACACAGTCCTGTATAATTATGCAAAAATATTCCCACACAGCCATTGGGCCCAACTTAAACCTCCCCTTCCAATTGTTCCAGACAGCATTGGCTGTCAAACACAGATTTGGCTCCTTGTCACAAATCAATGTGTTTGATTTGGATTCTGTTGAAGCATTCGCTTTGAAATGGAGGTTTGGAAAAGTGCTTGAGGATTCTACAGAAAGGCAGTGGCAGCCCACCTGCTGAGATAGTCTGCTGTTATGCACCTGCCTCATGCATGATAATGGAAACGTAGTGCATAGGAACTGCAGCCAGTCTGGAGTACGGATGTCATCAAGCTTAAAACTAACAGAAGTATTTCCTTTTAGTCCCTGATAAAGTATCCATATTTTATATATAAACATAACAATCTGTTATGATGGCTGGACTGTTATGTTATCTGTTATGTTATGTCTGGACAAAATGTGTCATATTATGCAAAGGTGTTCTGGGGGCTGACTGTGTTTAAAGCAAGATTGTCTGTCATATTCATATTAAGACAATAAAATGATAAAGATTCTCACAGAAATAACATCCGCTATTAACCTAAGACATTTTATGCAATAGGATTCAATCGAACATGAGAAGAGGAATGAAAAACAGTACAGTGTCAGATTAGTTACATTTCTTCCAGTGAGTGGTTTGGAGTGGGACTCTCTAAGCTCTGCAGCTAGGGAATAAGCAGTCATCAGGTTTATTACAAAGGACCCATTTGGGCATGTCTTGATGGGCTGCTGAAAATATTTTAGCCACTGTGCTCTTTGTCTTGTGTCAGTGTCCTAGAAATGGCTTGAGTGAGTTTATAGCCCTGTGGGCAGCCTCACTTAGGCTAGTCTTAGAATGGCTACTTGGCCCTTAGACTTCATAGTGCAATGAAAGACTTCATAGTGCAATGTTCTTTCTGGCCTCATCATCTGCACAGTGAGAAAAGACTGTTTCCCCCTGGTCCTGTTATGCTGTTATGTTTCTCCACACTTAAGAGAGAGGGTGTGTGCGCGTGTGTGTCTAGCCCGGTCTTAGCCCCTTCAGTTGAAACTTGTGCCGCCTCAGTTCAAAATTAGTGAGTGACAGGTTGGCACAATGGACAGAGCGCGGCGTGGTATGTGTTGAGTGGGGGGTCTATGGAAAGCTACTGTTGATTGCGAAGATGGAGGATTTTTTCATTGAAGTAAAAGGAAAGTTAGAGACCATGTCTACAGTGAATAGCCTACAAGGCAGGGCTCCAGACTGCCACCATTTAGTCACATTTTACGACCCTCACGAAAAAATCCTATTTTTTAGGAGGCTAATATCATGATTTGGTCAAACAGTAAAGTACATTATCCTCATGATTCCTGTAATGAAAGTGTCTGCCTGCCTGTCTGCCTTCCCCTGTACCTGTTTTACTGGGTCCTGCTGCTGTGTTGAGTGAGCCACTCTCATTTCCCAGGGGAAAGAAATGCTCAGAGAGAAAGAAAAGTGTTCTGATTATATAACATTTTAAAATCCAATTGCTGGGAAAACACTGCTGTTGTCACAGCTGGAGAGAGAATGTTCTCTGCTTTCTGTACGTATAGCCTACTTTTTATTTCTCAACTCTCAATTATGAACTCAATAGCAACTATTTTACAAATATATTTGATATGGCTTTGAGATATGGAGAGTGTGAAATGTGCATTGGCCATTGTGAGTGCATAGGCCTCATTGGGCGGTAGTCTAGCAATGTGTCACCTTCTGTCCTTAGTTCCTTTGTTTTGACTTTGTTTTAGTATGGTCAGGGCGTGAGTTGGTTTTTGTGTTCGGCCTAGTATGGTTCTCAATCAGAGGCAGGTGTCGTTAGTTGTCTCTGATTGAGAATCATACTTAGGTAGCCTTTTTCCACCTGGGTTTTGTGGGTGTTTATTTTCTGTTCAGTGTTTTTCCAGCACCATTCAGGACTGTTCGTTTGTTTTATTTATTGTTTCAGTGTTCAATTACTTTATTAAAGAATATCGACACTTACCACGCTGCACCTTGGTCCTCACCTCCTTCCACCTACGACGACACACGTTACACAATGCAACCTTTTTTGGGACATTAAATGCGCTGTTAGATTAATACATGGCTACTATGAGTGGTTATTATCTTTAGAGTTAGTGATCTAGCTAATGTCTTTTGAGTTTCCACTTACTCAGGTGGTAAATTAGCCCCAAATGAATTAGGTTATGATCGAGCACATAATGCAAAGGCAAATTCATAGATTTCATTCATAGATTTAGGGCCAACCTGTCACTTCATAGTCAAAAGCATTTGAACTTTTATTTTTTATTGTGATATAAGCAGAATTCAATTCCAATGCAAGAACCCAATGACTCCCCTGCAGCTACATATGGTTGTTTCATCATAGCGATAGATTCATTCTATTCTGGTTGTCTTCGTGTCCTATTGTTTTCTGTGTTGTAAATGGAACTGTTCGTGTTGGAAACGTGTTTATGTTACGCGTGTCGAATTTGATTCACAGAAGTGTATTGTGCCATATCACAACATGTTGCTGAACTCACGAGCAAGCCTATAGGCCTATTTGTTTGTCAAGACAGCTGTGGATGGCTGCATCTCACTGTAGTAGGCTGTAGGCTGCATCTCACTGTAGTAGGCTGTAGGCTGCATCTCACTGTAGTAGGCTGTAGGCTGCATCTCACTGTAGTAGGCTGTAGGCTGCATCTCACTGTAGTAGGCTGTAGGCTGCATCTCACTGTAGTAGGCTGTAGGCTGCATCTCACTGTAGTATGCTGTAGGCTGCATCTCACTGTAGTAGGCTAGGCTGCATCTCACTGTAGTAGGCTGTAGACTGCATCTCACTGTAGTAGGCTGTAGGCTGCATCTCACTGTAGTAGGCTGTAGACTGCATCTCACTGTAGTAGGCTGTAGGCTGCATCTCACTGTAATAGGCTGTATCTCACTGTAGTAGGCTGCATCTCACTGTAGTAGGCTGTAGGCTGCATCTCACTGTAGGCTGTAGGCTGCATCTCACTGTAGTAGACTGTAGGCTGCATCTCACTGTAGTAGGCTGCATCTCACTGTAGTAGGCTGCATCTCACTGTAGTAGGCTGTATATCACTGTAGTAGGCTGCATCTCACTAGTAGGCTGCATCTCACTGTAGTAGGCTGCATCTCACTGTAGTAGGCTGCATCTCACTGTAGTAGGCTGCATCTCACTGTAGTAGGCTGCATCTCACTGTAGTAGGCTGCATCTCACTGAAGTAGTCTGCATCTCACTGAAGTAGGCTGCATCTCACTGTAGTAGGCTGCATCTCACTGTAGTAGACTGCATCTCACTGTAGTAAGCTGCATCTCACTGTAGTAGGCTGTAGGCTGCATCTCACTGTAGTAGGCTGTAGGCTGCATCTCACTGTAGTAGTCTGTATATCACTGTAGTAGGCTGCATCTCACTGTAGTAGGCTGTAGGCTGTATATCACTGTAGTAGGCTGTAGGCTGCATCTCACTGTAGTAGGCTGTAGGCTGCATCTCACTGTAGTAGGCTGCATCTCACTGTAGCAGGCTGTAGGCTGCATCTCACTGTAGTAGGCTGCATCTCACTGTAGTAGGCTGTAGGCTGCATCTCACTGTAGTAGGCTGTAGGCTGCATCTCACTGTAGTAGGCTGCATCTCACTGTAGTAGGCTGCATCTCACTGTAGTAGGCTGCATCTCACTGTAGTAGGCTGCATCTCACTGTAGTAGGCTGTAGGCTGCATCTCACTGTAGTAGGCTGCATCTCACTGTAGCAGGCTGTAGGCTGCATCTCACTGTAGTAGGCTGTAGGCTGCATCTCACTGTAGTAGGCTGCATCTCACTGTAGTAGGTTATTTGGATCTCCATTCACCTTTTGTTCACTGCGTTTGTTTACTGTTAATGTAACTATCCTCAATATAGACTGTGTTACGCCTTTATCGATCTGATATTTTGTTTAGGCCTACTCCTTGGTACCGCTATTTTGTTCTGTTCACATTCATTTGTTTGCATTCAGTTGTTCGGTATTTTAAGCCAAACTGCTATTGAGTATTTTTGTTTTGCATGCATGAATAACTAGGCTACTATTTTCATTTAGTTTGCATTATTTTGTTACGACAGCGGTCTGTACAGCTGCATTCACACAGGCTGTTTGTATTAGGTGAATTACCCTATCTATTTTGTAGTGACTAAAACTAGCTGTAGGGCGCTGATACATTGTGCTGATACAAACGTGAATACTGTAGCCTACCTGTCACTTCAGACGCACTCAATGATCTCGGAAGTCTCTGCATTTGAGCTTTATGTTTATTGTGGTAGACAATGCCTTGCAAAATAAATTCAGACCCCTTGGATTTCTTCACATTTTATTGTGTTACAAAGTGGGATTTTTTGGTCAACAATCTGCACAAAATACTCTCATGTCAAAGTGGAAGAAAAATACTTTTTAAAATGTTTATTTTATTTTTTACAGATTAATAAAAAATACATCAAATATAGTTGTTGCGTAAGTATTCAGCTCCCTTAACACAATAAAATGTTTAAAAAGTCCAAGAGGTCTGAATACTTTTGCAAGGCACTGTAGTGTGATATAATCAGGATTCAAAAAATTATTCCATTGCAAGAACCCACAAAAATTGTGCCCCCTCACTGATTTCAGCTGCCCCCTTAGGCACTTTATCCTGCCTCCGGGTCTGGTGTAGTCTGATGAAAGGGAGTTCCTTGGGGCGCCTCCTGTCACTCGGTCATCAGTCAAACAGATGTGGATATTTCTCTGTCATTTCTCTGTCATTGTTCTCATTCATGTAATTTACAGATTCATTTTAGCTTAACAACGCCATAGATAGTAGTGCATCGATAAAAAGAGATTTGTTGATGCTAAGATGGGAATCCACAGAAGCAAGACAGATGTCGTTTACTTCACTAGTAAATAGAGCTCCAGTGAGGCCTACAATGCCTAGGGATAAACGTTATGAACTCATAAAACAAGACACGATAAAAGCCACAAAACAAAAAGCTGAGAGGTTAACTGCTATGTTGAAATGTACATCCAAAGTGTAGTTGCAAGCCACATTTAACCAGGGCTCCGCTTAACGCCACCACCCATATGGATAATACCTACACCAATTACAGGGCTCTGCTTAACTCCACCACCCATATGGATAATAACTACACCAATTACAGGGCTCTGCTTAACTCCACCACCCATATGGATAATACCTACACCAATTACAGGGCTCTGCTTAACTCCACCACCCATATGGATAATATACACCAATTACAGGGCTCTGCTTAACTCCACCACCCATATGGATAATACCTACACAATTACAGGGCTCTGCTTAACTCCACCACCCATATGGATAATACCTACACCAATTACAGGGCTCCGCTTAACTCCACCACCCATATGGATAATACCTACACCAATTACAGGGCTCTGCTTAACTCCACCACCCATATGGATAATACCTACACCAATTACAGGGCTCCGCTTAACTCCACCACCCATATGGATAATACCTACACCAATTACAGGGCTCTGCTTAACTCCACCACCCATATGGATAATAACTACACCAATTACAGGGCTCTGCTTAACTCCACCACCCATATGGATAATAACTACACCAATTACAGCGCTCCGCATAACGCCACCACCCATATGGATAATAACTACACCAATTACAGGGCTCCCCTTAACACCACCACCCATATGGCTAATAACCACACCAATTACAGGGCTCTGCTTAACGCCACCACCCATATGGCTAATAACTACACCAATTACAGGGCTCTGCTTAACTCCACCACCCATATGGCTAATAACTACACCAATTACAGGGCTCTGCTTAACGCCACCACCCATATGGCTAATAACTACACCAATTACAGGGCTCTGCTTAACTCCACCACCCATATGGATAATAACTACACCAATTACAGGCTCCCCTTAACACCACCACCCATATGGCTAATAACTACACCAATTACAGCGCTCCCATAACGCCACCACCCATATGGATAACTACACCAATTACAGGGCTCCCCTTAACACCACCACCCATATGGCTAATAACTACACCAATTACAGCGCTCCGCTTAACGCCACCACCCATATAGATAATAACTACACCAATTACAGGGCTCCCCTTAACACCACCACCCATATGGCTAATAACTACACCAATTACAGGACTCCGCTTAACGCCACCACCCATATGGATAATAACCACACCAATTACAGGGCTCTGCTTAACGCCACCACCCATATGGCCAATAACTACACCAATTACAGGGCTCTGCTTAACGCCACCACCCATAGGGCTAATAACTACACCAATTACAGGACTCCGCTTAATGCCACCACCCATATGGCTAATAACTAGACCAATTACAGGGCTCTGCTTAACTCCACCACCCATATGGATAATAACTAGACCAATTACAGGGCTCTGCTTAACACCACCACCCATATGGATAATAACTAGACCAATTACAGCGCTCTGCTTAACTCCACCACCCATATGGATAATAACTAGACCAATTACAGGGCTCTGCTTAACTCCACCACCCATATGGATAATAACTAGACCAATTACAGGCTCTGCTTAACTCCACCACCCATATGGATAATAACTAGACCAATTACAGGCTCTGCTTAACTCCACCACCCATATGGATAATAACTAGACCAATTACAGGGCTCTGCTTAACTCCACCACCCATATGGATAATAACCAGATCGATTACAGGGCTCTGCTTAACGCCACCACCCATATGGATAATAACCAGATCGATTACAGGGCTCTGCTTAACCCCACCACCCATATGGATAATAACCAGATCGATTACAGGGCTCTGCTTAACCCCACCACCCACCCATATGGATAATAACTAGACCAATTACAGGCTCTGCTTAACTCCACCACCCATATGGATAATAACCAGATCAATTAGCTCGTCAATGTAACTTCAAAGTCCGCCAGTATCCTCACTTTCACCTAATTCACCTCTGCACTGCAAAATACAGCAAGTGATGACAATTTGCCATCGTAATTCCATTATTTAAAAAATGTACAGTACGAGATAAGATTTATTTTTAACTAAGAGTTCTGTGGTCTTTCACCTCAGATGCTTTGCATTACATTAATTTGTAGGCCAGGTTGCACAGAACTTAAAATATTTGCTTATAAGGTCGATTTTGCGATCAGTGCATTCTTGGGTCTTCATTTTGCTTGATGTGGATTATGCTAAAAGCATCATTCTGGGCTCAAGAACTCTTACATCAATAATATCCAGTCATGAGCACTGCTTATTGAATAGACTACTACAACTACATGAACAGTGTCATGTTCACTGTGTTGGAAAGAGTAAGTGTGCCTCATACTGCTGGTGGATAAACACCTTGTGAACAGAGCGCATCAATAGATTTAGCTTTTTAAAGCTACTTTGACAAGTGTACAAAACCATGTTTTGAGTGCATGAAATTGAAATATAAAGCTCAAGACATCAACACTCAATGTGATGGTTCTGGAGATGGATATCACTCCTTAGAAGACAGACTCCCTGAATTACACAACCATCCAAGTATAAATAAGCCCGCAGATGCTGTTAGTTCCTAAATACAAGCGTTTTTTTCCCCTTCAGTTTTCTCTAAATCTCTTTAAGTTCTCCACAGATTTCAGTTTAGATAACTTCACAGGTAGACAATGATTGCGGTATTGCTGTAAAAGTGAATGTCTCTGTAGAATTGTTGTTTTTCACAGAGTAACAATCACAAGTTATTTAACATGTTTTTCTCTCTCCACTTTATTACTACATGTAGCGAGTGCTACCTAAATGAAGGCAGCCTAAATATTTCAGATCCGAAAATATTTTCCCTCGAATAACAGTATTAAAATTCCATTTGCCCTCTGCAAACCAACTAAGTTCTTCACCTCTTTAGCCCATTGTAATGGTGTCCTCTGCCACTTGTTCTACCTTCCTAGCAATAGTCAGTAGTGAGTTGTCTCATAGCACTTAACTTATTTTTGTGGGTTTACAGTACATTTTAATGTCATTGAATGCATAGAAAAAAAATCTTCAAACATAGTTTACTATTCATAGTCTAATACATGTATGTGCATATCATGTTTCATGATGTTGCAGTCTTACAGCCTGATTATAAGACCTGTTTATACCGGTGCCCACAGAGATTTAAATGCAGCCTACTTAAATTAGGCTTTTTTTTACATACAGCCACTTATCACATAGAGGCTGCTGTGATGAACAGCGCTTAGGACCCAAGCTCTATGTACGTCGAGACAGTTAATTCTTAGGACACATATGTACAGTACCAGTTTGGTCAAATAGCCCTTACACAGCCTGAAGGTATGTTGGGTCATTGTCCTGTTGAAAACAAATTATAGTCCCACTAAGCGCAGATGGGATGGCGTATCGCTGCAGAATGCTGTGGTAACCATACTGGTTAAGTGTATATTGAATTCTAAATAAATCACAGACAGTGTCACCAGCAAAGCACCCCCACACCATCACACCTCCTCCTCTATACGTCATGGTAGGAACCACACATGCGGAGATCATCCATTCACCTACTCTGCATCTCACAAAGACACAGTGACTGGAACCAAAAATCTCAGATTTGGAATCATCAGACCAAAGGACCAATTTCCACCGGTCTAATGTCATGTTTCTTGGCCCAAGCAAGTCTCTTCTTATTATTGGTGTCCTTTAGTATTGGTTTCTTTGCAGCAATTCAACCATGAAGGTGTGATTCACACAGTCTCCTCTGAATAGTTGATGTTGGATGTGTCTGTTTCTTGAACTATGTGAAGCATTTATTTGGGCTGCAATTTCTAAGGCTGGTAACTCTAATGAACTTATCCTCTGCAGCAGAGGTAACTCTGGGTCCTCCTTTTCTGTGGAGGCCCTCATGAGAGACAGTTTCATCATAGCGCTTGATGGTTTTTGCGACTGCACTTGAAGAAACTTTCAAAGTTCTTGAAATGTTCCGTTTTGACTGACCTTCAAGTATTGATGCACTGTCTTTTCTCTTTGCTTATTTGAGCCGTTCTTGCCCCAATATGGACTTGGTCTTTTACCAAATAGGGCTATCTTCTGTATACCACCCCTACCTTGTCACAACACAACCGGTTGGCTCAAATGCATTAAGAAGGAAAGAAATTCCACAAATGAACTTTTATCAAGGCAAACCTGGTATTCCAGGTTACTACCTCGTGAAGCTGGTTGAGAGAACGCCAAGAGTGTGCAAAGCTGTCATCAAGGCAAAGGGTGGCTCTCAAATATAAAAACTATTTTGAGTTGTTTAACACTTTTTTTTACTTATTACCTGATTCCATATGTGCTATTTCATAGTTTTGGTGTCTTCACTGTTATTCTACAGTAAATAGTAAAAATATAGAAAAACCCTTGAATGAGTAGGTGTGTCCAAACTTTTGACTGGTACTGTATATCAAGTCAAGGTCATCCATGGCCCCAGGCACTATTGCTTATTTTAGAGAATACACACCAACTGTCTTCAGTGCTGTCTTCGTCAATTAGATTTGCTTATGTCAACTGTTCGGCCATGGATGACATCCTCCATACAGTATGTTCTCCTCCAATCAACATGGCTTATGGGGGTGGTGTGTTGGTAGTCCACAGCTGGTACTAGTAGCTAAATCCTGTGGTGACTTTGCTGGTTAATTTGCTAAGCATTTGTTTACAGTACTGATCATTTTTCAGTTGGTAATGCTGATGCAAACAGTAGAGAATGATCTACTGAAAGCTTAGCTGTACACTCTCCTGCACTACTAGAGCTATAGAACTGTCAGGCTTTGTTTCTGTCAATGTGTGATGCCTGACAATATGTTTGTATGTAATGCATAGCCTACATGCTCCAAGATGTCTGAACAAAATACCCTCAACATTTCTACTTTTGAAATAACATATATTTCGCTGTAAATGATAATCCTTCAGTGTGTTGAAGTATATTCAGCAGTCGTTTTATCTTCTATTTCTCCTCTCTCTGCTAATTAAGTATACTCTCTCCCGCTGGGTCACTGCCTAGAAATAACTCCAATTATTTGCCTGACTCCTCCACATCCCATCCTGTGAAGTGTGCAGTGAATCACTGACTCTAACTGGTCAACAGTGGTGCCTCCCTCCTGTGTTGAGAGCTCTGTTCAGCTCATTCTGACGCCTGTCTTCCACACTGCCTGCCAGAACAGTGCTATCTCCAGCAGGTCACTGGTTCAGTAGTTTGTCCACTCAAAAGGGAAGGAAATATGCTACAGTGTTTAACCGTTCCTCATCGCGTGTTTTAATTGCTCTGGAAGCATGTGGGACTCTAATTGGTTTAGAAGGGCTTGCTTTAGAAATGTCTGAAGCTTAAACAAAAGTGCCTTTTGCTTTGAGCTATAGGGAAATATACACGCTTAACTTTAATAGAAATGACTTATTTCCTGGAAGATGCTTAGGGTATGTTAATGGACCAGGTGAAATGGAAAGTACTGTCTGAACTGAATAAGATAATTAAAATGTATTTACATTTAAGGTATGTCTGAACTGAATAAGATAATTAAAATGTATTTACATTTAAGGTATGTCTGAACTGAATAAGATAATTAAAATGTATTTACATTTAAAGTATGTCTCAACTGAATAAGATAGTTTAAATGTAAATATATTTTAATTATGTCTGAACGGAATAAGAGAGAATTCAAATGGGATGATATTTTGGGAGAATAATATCTTCTTTGCTTAGGCTTACCATCACTCCCATGGCTATCTGCCAATAAGCTCCAGTATACCATGTGGCCTTTTCTCCAATTTGACATGACCAATGATGGTTCCTAAGAGTTTCAGATTTTGACAGAAGTGTCAAATTATTGACACTGCATGGTTGACCCTGAAGCCAACTATGTTATAACAAAACTCTCGAGTGGTGTTCATATCCATTTCTATTACTCTGGGCTGTATTAGAAAGATCAGGTTTTTTCAAAGCATGTCTGCTGAGAAAAAAGCAAAAAATGAATAATTTTGAATTCATAAATGATAAATGATAAGAACAGGGATATCTCTTTTCCACCTTGAAAAGTGCTATTGCTGTTATCCCTCAAGCCATCAGGGTTAGCTGTGTAACAAGGCTAATAGGTATCACTGTGGCTCTGACTATGCCCTATTTTCCCTGGTATCTCATTCAGCTAGATTCAGACTCCTTATTTCAAACCCCTTTGTTTGAATCATGTGGAATAACAGGATCAAATCCAAGATGTAGGTTGTCGATACTAAAAATAAATGCGCGTAGGCAGAGTGGTTATTGACAGAGGAAAACATGATTTCCTTTGGATTTAAAGAATTTGTAATGAGCAGCAACCTGGCTGGTGGAGTCCATTTAAAGTGATGTTTTCTGCTAAATGGAGACTTCACACTGTTAGAGAATAAATATATTCCATTTAGCAACATTATGGGTAGTGCCGGAAATCGAACCCACTATCCTGGCGTTGCTCTATCAACTGAGCTACAGAGGACTGAAAAAATACATATTTTGTTATGTATTCACTGTACATACTGTAGAGCACAGTATAGTTGGACCAAAGGTCCCGCCGAACACAAGCCTCATGTGAACCATCCTGATCTCTATTCTCTTTCGCTAGTGAGACACGGCTAAATAATGTAAGCAAAGACAACATGACAGTTGCATGTGTCATTCCTGCTCTGTCAAATTAAAAACAACGTGTTTGAATAGAAATCCCCATCGAGTCCTTTCATGGTTTGAAGTAGACAGTCTTCAGTAACACTTAAACATTTAGTAAGGTCTTTCAAAGGGCATATTGTTTTTCGACTTGGCTTTATTTAACAAGCGATAAAAATGTCTTCAGTTGTTCCAGGCTTGATGTAAAGAGCTGCTTGAGAAAAGACGTAGCACTTTTGATTGCTTGTTGTCATCACATCCAGCTCTACTTGAAGGAGAGTAGGCCCCAGTGCCCAGTAGGAGGCCTCCATTCAGCCATAAATATGTCCTGAATATGCCCCAGTGCCCAGTAGGAGGCCTCCATTCAGCCATAAATATGTCCTGAGTAGGCCCCAGTGCCCAGTAGGAGGCCTCCATTCAGCCATAAATATGTCCTGAGTAGGCCCCAGTGCCCAGTAGGAGGCCTCCATTCAGCCATAAATATGTCCTGAGTAGGCCCCAGTGTCCAGCAGGAGGCCTCCATTCAGCCATAAATATGTCCTGAGTAGGCCCCAGTGCCCAGTAGGAGGCCTCCATTCAGCCATAAATATGTCCTGAATATGCCCCAGTGCCCAGTAGGAGGCCTCCATTCAGCCATAAATATGTCCTGAGTAGGCCCCAGTGCCCAGTAGGAGGCCTCCATTCAGCCATAAATATGTCCTGAATAGGCCCCAGTGCCCAGTAGGAGGCCTCCATTCAGCCATAAATATGTCCTGAGTAGGCCCCAGTAGCCTACTGGTCTGTCAGTGGAAGCATGTATAATGTTATTTTGTTCATTGACATTTTTACATTTCGTGTTGTCCTTCGCTGTGTAAAATCAAGACACATTAGTTCCTCATTAACAAGCTGCCAACTTCTTTCTGAGCACTCTCTCCACACTTGAGGAAATGAAAAGTAAACAGAGTAAGGGCCAATTCAATCAGGATCACCACAGCATGTAGACCTCACTGGGGTGAGGCCAAACACTATTACTCCAGAATCACCTGGATACAGGTTTTGATTGAATGGACCCCCTAGTGAACTCTATATGGGTCAGTGAGTAGGGGCAGGTAAGCCAGTATCATTTCATATATCGATGTACTTCACAAATCACACACTAACCTGTGCCCCTGCACATTGACTCTGTACCGGCACCCCCCCTGTATATATAGTTATTTTTTTACTGCTGCTCTTTAATTTCTTGTTACTTTTATCTCTTATTCTTTTCTGTATTTTTTTAAAACTCCATTGTTGGTTAGAGGCTCGTAAGTAAGCATTTCACTGTAAGGTCTACACCTGTTGTATTCGGCGCATGTGGCTAATACAATTAGATTTTATTCTATTTGACATCCATAAACCCTGAAACACACATTTGCTGCAGTAGGTTACTCTCTGTTGGATTGGTAGACCCTTCCAGATCTTTCCGTAGACTGTGCATCGACATATAGTAATTGAACAAGATATAACATGATATGAACTAAATCCTATGGCTCTTCCAAAAGTAATAGCATGAGATGATAGTTATGTAGGATTACATGCTGATAGAAGGATTGCAGTATACTGCAGACACCAGTGAACTAGGGGCATATTTGTACGTTTATGTCATTGCATTGTACATTACACCACAAATGGTGTTATACCCTACAATATCGGGAAAGTGACGGAGCATAATACCTTTTCCTTTCCACTGTTAAGACAATGTACTGTATACTTATGCATATTGAATCACATCATAGTTATTTGACATATCCATTTAATCGTCTCACTCCTTTGAATGTAAATGTGATAATACACCAGATGATCATCAAAATGAGTCAGGTATTTCCTCCCTATTTCTTCCTCTCCTGTTCTCTCCCAACTCACTGATAAATGTTTTGTCTGTTTATTCAGTTATTTCTCTTGTCAAACTTAAGGGAATGATATTATTTAGAATATCTTGATGGATCTGCTGAACTCTTTTCAACCCATTCATTATTTGGGTTACGGCAGTAGCTGTGTACTTACAATGGGGCACACACCAACTGTTCTGTCTGTTCTTTAGCAATAAAGAAGTCATGTCTCTGAATCGGATCCAACTAATCTTTTTTGTTTTTGTTTTTTGAGAACACAACTTAATAAAACATATTTTCAGAGGAGTGTAACCTGCAGACTTGTACGTAGCTAGCTGTGATAAAAAAAAAGTGAGTTAAGATAATGTCATCACTGAAAAGATGTTCTGTCAGAACACACAAATAATATCAACTGCCAACGCATCTGGTTACCCATCTACTCCGGCCAAACGCCACACCCACTAATGTTCCTTCTCCACCATGAATGTATGGCGCAATCCTAGGGATAGATAAAGCAGGGGAATTAAATACAGGATGTCATCAGGCAACCTGTGATTCGTAAACCAGGAACATTGTAAGAAATCTGAAGACTCTCAAACATTACCCTTTTGTCCTACTGAACACAGCTGTAGAGGTTTACAGTAATTGAGTCACATGTTGACATCAAACAACCCAACATCTGTGACATGAAAGGATTAGTAGGGAAATTGAAAAAGTGCAAATATGTCATTCCATGGAAGAGATGACTTCAATATAATTAACAGTACGTGGGCTGATGTTCTGGTAGGGCGCTTCTGTACTGCACAGGATACCACAGAAACACAGTTCATTTACCTGAACTTGATTTAGCTAAATAATGAGACCATTAGAAACCATTATTAATAATAATAATAATAATACTATTGATAATAATAATAGATATTCATGTAACTCTTCATAATGATTTTCCTTTGAGGAAGGAAATAATTGTTTTCAGCACTAAATTGATGATACTACAACTACTGCTTGTACTACTGCTGGCACTATTGATGGTACTACTACTTTTACAACTATTGGTACTACTGATGGCACTACCAATGGTACTACTACTCTTACTACTGCTGATACTCTCGCCGGTACTACTGCTGTTACTACTGCTGTTATTACTACTGTTACTACTGCGGGTACTAATACTGCTACTACTGCTGGTACTACTGCTGGCACAATTGATGGTACTACTGCTGTTACTACTGCTGGTACTACTACTGTTACTACTGATGGCACTACTGATGTTACCACTTCCGGTACTACTCCTGTTACTATGCTGGTACTACTACTGTTGCTGGTGCTACTGCTGTTACCACTTCTGGTACTACTACTGTTACTACTGATGGCACTACTGCTGTTACTACTGCTGATACTACTGCTGTTACTACTGATGGTACTACTGCTGTTACTACTGATGGTACTACTGCTGTTACTACTACTACTACTGTTACTACTGCTGGTACTACTGGTACCACTGTTGGCAGTACTGCTGGTACTACTACTGTTGCTACTGCTGGTACTACTACTGTTACTACTGCTGGTACTACTGCTGACACTACTGCTGGTACTACTGATGGCACTACTGCTGTTACTACTGCTGGTACTACTGCTGGTACTGGTGTTACTACTGCTGTTACTACTGCTGGTACTACTTCTGTTACTATGCTGGTACTACTACTGTTGCTGGTGCTACTGCTGTTACCACTTCTGGTACTACTACTGTTACTACTGATGGCACTACTGCTGTTACTACTGCTGGTACTACTGCTGTTACTACTGATGGTACTACTGCTGTTACTACTGATGGTACTACTGCTGTTACTACTACTACTACTACTGTTACTACTGCTGGTACTACTTCTACTACTGGTACCACTGTTGGCAGTACTGCTGGTACTACTACTGTTGCTACTGCTGGTACTACTACTGTTACTACTGCTGGTACTAATGCTGGCACTACTGCTGGTACTACTGATGGCACTACTGCTGTTACTACTGCTGGTACTACTGCTGGTACTGGTGTTACTACTGCTGTTACTACTGCTGGTACTACTTCTGTTACTATGCTGGTACTACTACTGTTGCTGGTGCTACTGCTGTTACCACTTCTGGTACTACTGCTGTTACTACTGATGGCACTACTGCTGTTACTACTGCTGGTACTACTGCTGTTACTACTGCTGTTACTACTACTGTTACTACTGCTGGTACTGGTGTTACTACTGCTGTTACTACTGCTGGTACTACTTCTGTTACTACTGCTGGTACTACTGCTGTTACTGATGTTACTGCTGCTGGTACTACTGCTGGTACTACTGCTGGTAGTACAGCTGTTGTTACTGATGGCACTACTGCTGTTACTACTGCTGGTACTACTACTGTTACTACTGCTGGTACCACTACTGTTACTACTGCTGTTACTACTACTGTTACTACTGCTGTTACTACTGCTGTTACTACTGCCAGTACTACTGCTGGTACTACTGATGGTACTACTGCTGTTACTACTGCAGTTACTACTACTGTTACTACTGCTGTTATTACTGCTGGTACTACTGCTGTTACTACTGATGGCACTACTGCTGGTACTACTGTTGGCACTACTGCTGGTACTACTGCTGTTATTACTGCTGGTACTACTGCTGTTACTACTGATGGCACTACTGCTGTTACTACTGCTGTTACTACTGATGGCACTACTACTGTTACTACTGCTGGTACTACTGCTACTCTTGCTGGTACTACTGCTGTTACTACTAATACTACTGTTACTACTGCTGGTACTAATGCTGGCACTACTGCTGGTACTACTGATGGCACTACTGCTGTTACTACTGCTGGTACTACTGCTGGTACTGGTGTTACTACTGCTGTTACTACTGCTGGTACTACTTCTGTTACTATGCTGGTACTACTACTGTTGCTGGTGCTACTGCTGTTACCACTTCTGGTACTACTGCTGTTACTACTGATGGCACTACTGCTGTTACTACTGCTGGTACTACTGCTGTTACTACTGCTGTTACTACTACTGTTACTACTGCTGGTACTGGTGTTACTACTGCTGTTACTACTGCTGGTACTACTTCTGTTACTACTGCTGGTACTACTGCTGTTACTGATGTTACTGCTGCTGGTACTACTGCTGGTACTACTGCTGGTAGTACAGCTGTTGTTACTGATGGCACTACTGCTGTTACTACTGCTGGTACTACTACTGTTACTACTGCTGGTACCACTACTGTTACTACTGCTGTTACTACTACTGTTACTACTGCTGTTACTACTGCTGTTACTACTGCCAGTACTACTGCTGGTACTACTGATGGTACTACTGCTGTTACTACTGCAGTTACTACTACTGTTACTACTGCTGTTATTACTGCTGGTACTACTGCTGTTACTACTGATGGCACTACTGCTGGTACTACTGTTGGCACTACTGCTGGTACTACTGCTGTTATTACTGCTGGTACTACTGCTGTTACTACTGATGGCACTACTGCTGTTACTACTGCTGTTACTACTGATGGCACTACTACTGTTACTACTGCTGGTACTACTGCTACTCTTGCTGGTACTACTGCTGTTACTACTAATACTACTGTTACTACTGATGGTACTACTTTTACTACTGGTACCACTGTTGGCAGTACTGCTGGTACTACTACTGTTACTACTGCTGGTACTACTACTGGTACTACTGCTGGCACTACTACTGTTACTACTGCTGTTGCTACTGCTGTTACTACTACTGTTACTACTGCCAGTACTACTGCTGGTACTACTGATGGTACTACTGCTGTTACTACTGCAGTTACTACTACTGTTACTACTGCTGTTATTACTGCTGGTACTACTGCTGTTACTACTGATGGCACTACTGCTGTTACTACTGCTGGTACTACTGTTGGCACTACTGCTGTTACTACTGCTGTTACTACTACTGCTACCACTGCTGGTACTACTGCTGTTCCTACTGATGGTACTACTACTACTACTGTTACTACTGCTGGTACTACTGCTACTCTTGCTGGTACTACTGCTGTTACTACTACTACTACTGTTACTACTGCTGGTATTACTTCTACTTCTGGTACCACTGTTGGCAGTACTGATGGTACTACTACTGTTACTACTGCTGGTACTACTACTGTTACTACTGCTGGTACTACTGCTGGCACTACTACTGTTACTACTGCTGGTACTACTGATGGCACTACTGCTGTTACTGCTGGTACTGGTGTTACTACTGCTGTTACTACTGCTGGTACTACTTCTGTTACTACTGCTGGTACTACTGCTGTTACTGATGTTACTGCTGCTGGTACTACTGCTGGTACTACTGCTGGTAGTACTGCTGTTGTTACTGATGGCACTACTGCTGGTACTACTGCAGTTACTACTATTGGTACTACTACTGTTACTACTGCTGTTACTACTGCTGTTACTACTGTTGTTACTACTGCTGTTACTACTGCTGGTACCACTACTGTTACTACTGCCGGTACTACTGCTGGTACTACTGCTGGTACTACTGCTGGTACTACTGCTGTTACTACTACTGTTGCTACTACTGTTACTACTGCCGGTACTACTGCTGGTACTACTGATGGTACTACTGCTGTTACTACTACTGTTACTACTGTTGGCACTACCGCCTTTACTACTGCTGGTACTACTGATGGTACTACTACTGTTACTACTGCTGGTACTACTGCTAGTACTACTACTGATACTTCTACTGGTGCTACTGTTGGTACTACTACTGTTACTACAGCTAGTACTACTACTGCTACTACTACTGGTGCTACTGCTGGTACTACTATTGTTTCTACTGCTAGTACTACTACTGATACTACTGTTCTGTTTCTTTTCAAATTTTTGTAGTGCTAAAAGATCAACATCTGTTTTGGGCCGATTTGGTAGGTTTCTGCTAGGTTAGGTATGTGGTTTCCAGAGGGCTGTAGAATAAACACGTACATCTTCATGCCTCTGCACAATTCAAAATCAGGCAGAACCAAAATAATTTCTTACAAGATGACATCTTTTCAGCGATTGCCCGGGGGGCAAAGGCTTTCGTCAGTTGGCATACTGGTTCAACATTGCCCACTTTTTCCTCTCGCAAAACTTACAATTATTATGCGGTCATCCCATCATGCTGTTGGTACAAGTCAGAGATGTAGTAGGTTGAACTTTAACCTCAAGTCAGCTTTTTCTGAAATGATGACAATTCTCTTTCATGTGCTTCTTTTCAGGTTGACAGTACAGTGTTAGGTTAACCTCAGGTTAACCCACATCATGCATGTTATGATTCAGGCCAAACAGTGCATATCAATTATGAGTACTAAGACCTGAATACAAAGACCTGAATACTAAGACCTTCACTGTGGTGAGGTTTCCATTTTCATCCTCTCTGCCTCAAGTGGAAAAGAGCTAACATGGACTGGTTGGTTACAGTACTGGTTAGCCTACACACATATATTTATCAGATGTGCTCTCTATCACTCTGAGAAGTCCCTCTGATCTTCTGTTTGAGTAGTGCTGACCCATATCAAGCAGATCAAATCCCATGTAGCCTCTTCAACATTGTACTAAAGACCATATGGATTCGGGCTGCTACAAACCCAGTTATGCAGGACACAGAGTTGGTCCTCTTCAAATGGCTGTCAGAATCTCAATTATAATCCCCATTTATTTCCACTAACAAAATCAAATCACATGTATTTATATAGCCCTTTGTACATCAGCTGATATCTCAAAGTGCTGTACAGAAACCCAGCCTAAAACCCCAAACAGCAAGCAATGCAGGTGTTGAAGCACGTTGGCTAGGAAAAACTCCCTAGAAAGGCCAAAACCTAGGAAAAAACCTAGAGAGGGACCAAGCTATGAGGGGTGGCCAGTGCTCTTCTGGCTGTGCCGGGTGGAGATTATAACAGAACATGGCAAAGATGTTCAAATGTTCATAAATGACCAGCATGGTCAAATAATAATAATCACAGGCAGAACAGTTGAAACTGGAGCAGCAGCACAGACAGGTGGACTGGGGGCAGCAAGGAGAGATCATGCCAGGTAGTCCTGAAGCATAGTCCAAGGGCTCAGGTCCTCCGAGAGAGAGAAAGAAAGAGAGAATTAGAGAGAGCATACTTAAATTCACACAGGACACCGGATTGTACAGGAGAAGTACTCCAGATATAACAAACTGACCCTAGCCCCCCGACACACAAACTTATGCAGCATAAATACTGGAGGCTGAGACAGGAGGGGTCAGGAGACACTGTGGCCCCATCCGATGACACCACCAGACAGTGCCAAACTGGAAGGATATAACCCCACCCACTTTGCCGAAGCACAGCCCCCTCACCACTAGAGGGATATCTTCAACCACCAACTTACCATCCTGAGACAAGGCCGAGTATAGCGCACAAAGATCTCCACCACGGCACAACCCAAGGGGGGGGCGCCAACCAAGACAGGAAGATCAGTGATCACCCCTCCTAGGGACTCGGTCTCAACTTAAAGGTTGAGATCGAGTTTGCGTCTCTCACATGGGTAGGCAGACCATTCCATAAAAATGGAGCTCTATAGGAGAAAGCCCTGTCTCCAGCTGTTTGCTTAGAAATTCTAGGGACAATTAGGAGGCCTGCGTCTTGTGACCGTAGCGTACGGGTAGGTATATACGGCAGGACCAAATCAGAGAGATAGGTAGGGGCAAGCCCATGTAATGCTTTGTAGGTTAGCAGTAAAACCTTGAAATCAGCCCTTGCCTTGACAGGAAGCCAGTGTAGGGAGGCTAGTACTGGAGTAATATGATCACATTTTTTGGTTCTAGTCAGGATTCTAGCAGCTGTATTTAGCACTAACTGAAGTTTATTTAGTGCTTTATCCGGGTAGCCAGAAAGTAGAGCATTGCAGTAGTCTAACCTAGAAGTAACAAAAGCATGGATTGATTTTTCTGCATCGTTTTTGGACAGAAAGTTTCTGATTTTTGCAATGTTACGTAGATGAAAAAAAGCTGTCCTTGAAACAGTCTTGATATGTTCGTCAAAAGAGAGATCAGGGTCCAGAGTAACGCCGAGGTCCTTCACAGTTTTATTTGAGACGACTGTACAACGATTAAGAGTAATTGTCAGATTCAACAGAAGATCTCTTTGTTTCTTGGGACCTAGAACAAGCATCTCTGTTTTGTCTGAGTTTAAAAGTAGAACGTTTGCAGCCATCCACTTCCTCATGTCTGAAACACAGGCTTCTAGCGAGGGCAATTTTGGGGCAATTTTACAGCTGTGTGACATCCGTATAGCAGTGAAAGTTAACATTATGTTTTCGAATGACATCCCCAAGAGGTAAAATATATAGTGAAAACAATAGTGGTCCTGAAACGGAACCTTGAGGAACACCAAAATGTACAGTTGATTTGTCAGAGGACAAACCATTCACAGAGACAAACTGACATCTTTCCGACAGACTAGATCTAAACCAGGCCAGAACTTGTCCGTGTCGACCAATTTGTGTTTCCAATCTCTCCAAAAGAATGTGGTGATCGATGGTATCAAAAGCAGCACTAAGGTCTAGGAGCACGAGGACAGATGCAGAGCCTCGGTCTGATGCCATTAAAAGGTCATTTACCACCTTCACAAGTGCAGTCTCGGTGCTATGATGGGGTCTAAAACCAGACTGAAGCATTTTGTATACATTGTTTTTCTTCAGGAAGGCCTTTTCTGTTGCCTTTTCTAAACAAATTTGAGAGGAATGGAAGATTCGATATAGGCCGATAGTTTTTTATATTTTCTGGGTCAAGGTTTGGCTTTTTCAAGAGAGGCTTTATTACTGCCACTTTTAGTGAGTTTGGTACACATCCGGTGGATAGAGAGCCGTTTATTATGTTCAACGTTGGGGGGCCAAGCACAGGAAGCAGCTCTTTCAGTAGTTTAGTTGGAATAGGGTCCAGTATGCAGCTTGAAGGTTTAGAGGCCATGATTATTTTTGTAATTGTGCCAAGAGATATAGTACTAAAACACTTGAGTGTCTCTCTTGATCCTAGGTCCTGGCAGAGTTGTGCAAACTCGGAATAACTGAGCTTTGAAGGAATACGCAGATTTAAAGAGGAAACCGTAATTTGCTTTCTAATAATCATGATCTTTTCCTCAAAGAAGTTCATGAATTTATTACTGCTGAAGTGAAAGCCAGCCTCACTTGGGGAATGCTGCTTTTTAGTTAGCTTTGCGAGAGTATCAACAATACATTTCGGATTGTTCTTATTTTCTGGCAGAAAAATAGGATGATCGTGCATCAGTAAGGGCTCTTCGGTACTGCACGGTACTGTCTTTCCAAGCTAGTCGGAAGAATTCCAGTTTAGTGTGGCGCCATTTCCGTTCCAATTTTCTGGAAGCTTGCTTCAGAGCTCGGGTATTTTCTGAATACCAGGGAGCTAGTTTCTTATGAGAAATGTTTTTAGTTTTTAGGGGTACTGTCACGTTCTGACCTTTATTTCCTTTGTTTTGTATTTATTTAGTATAGTCAGGGCGTGAGTTGGGTGGGCAGTCTATGTTTGTTTATCTATAATTTGGGTATATCTATGTTTCGGCCTAGTATGGTTCTCAATCAGAGGCAGGTGTCATTAGTTGTCTCTGATTGAGAATCATACTTAGGTAGCCTGGGTCTCACTGTGTGTTTGTGGGTGATTGTTCCTGTCTATGTGTTTGCACCAGACAGGGCTGTTTAGGGTTTCACACGTTTCTTGTTTTGTTGTATCAGTGGTTCATGTGTACGTTTACATATTAAAAGAACCATGGACACTTACCACGCCGCATATTGGTCCTCTGATCCTTTTCGCCTCTCCTCTTCGGAAGAAGAGGAGGAAATCGCTGACAGGTACAACTGCATCTAGGGTATTGCGCAAGGTTAAATTGAGTTCCTCAGTTAGGTGGTTAACTGATTTTTGTCCTCTGACGTCCTTGGGTAGGCAGAGGGAGTCTGGAAGCTCATCAAGGAATCTTTGTGTTGTCTGTGAATTTATAGCACGACTTTTGATGCTCCTTGGTTGGGGTCTGAGCAGATTATTTGTTGCAATTGCAAACGTAATAAAATGGTGGTCCCATAGTCCAGGATTATGAGGAAAAACATTAAGATCCACAACATTTATTCCATGGGACAAAACTAGGTCCAGAGTATGACTGTGATAGTGAGTAGGTCCAAAACCCACTGAGTCGATGATGGCTCCGAAAGCCTTTTGGAGTGGGTCTGTGGACTTTTCCATGTGAATATTAAAGTCACCAAAAATTTGAATATTATCTGCTTTGACTACAAGGTCCGATAGGAATTCAGGGAACTCAATGAGGAACGCTGTATATGGCCCAAGAGGCCTGTAAACAGTAGCTATAAAAAGTAGATTTCATGACTAGAAGCTCAAAAGACGAAAACGTCTTTTTTTGTGTGTAAATTTAAATTTGCTATCGTAAATGTTAGCAACACCTTCGCCTTTGCGGGATGCACGGGGGATGTGGTCACTAGTGTAACCAGGAGGTGAGGCCTCATTTAACACAGTAAATTCATCAGGCTTAAGCCATGTTTCAGTCAGGCCAGTCACATCAAGATTATGATCAGTGATTAGTTAATTGACTATAATTGCCTTTGAAGTAAGGGATCTAACATTAAGTAGCCCTATTTTGAGATGTGAGGTATCACGATCTCTTTCAATATTGACAGGAATGGAGGAGGTCTTTATCCAAGTGAGATTGCTAAGGCGAACACCGCATGTTTAGTTTTGCCCAACCCAGGTCGAGGCACAGACACGGTCTCAATGGGGCTAGCTGAGCTGACTAATACTGTCCTCAGCATATTCCGTACAAATCATATCATTGGTTATCCTGTAGTTGATATCCAAACCATCAAAGATGGCAGACCCTGCTATATTTCAGTATGAACTAATCTCCCAGCTAGGTTTGCCAACATCAGCAACAGACTCAAACGGCCTATACCTCCTGGATATAGTCTCTCTGTGCTGTGCTCTCCCCATGTTTTTCACTCCCATCAGCATTTTGTGTGAATAGAAGCCATCAGAGTGCATAAGAGAAATCAATAAGGAATCTGGGTGATAATTAATTAGGGAGCAGGGAATGAATTACTGTTCCTCCCTTTTCCCCCAGATGCAGGTCAGAGTCACACTCGATTTGGGAAGCGCTCTGTTTCTCCATTACAGCGTGCTCAGTGTTTCTGATGTGAGCCCAGTGAGTGATGGGAGAGCGAAGAATTGGGCTATTGTCTAGAGAGGTGGCACTCGGTGGCCAACAATGACATGATCAATGCTTGGGCCAGTGGTTACTGCCAAGAGAAGCCCTTTCCCTCCCTCAATCAGATTAGTCAGTTGTTGGGATAGTTACAGGAAGCTGTAGCCTGGTCACATTTCCCTCCCTCAATCAGATTAGTCAGTTGTTGGGATAGTTACAGGAAGCTGTAGCCTGGTCACATTTCCCTCCCTCAATCAGATTAGTCAGTTGTTGGGATAGTTACAGGAAGCTGTAGCCTGGTCACATTTCTCTCCCTCAGTCAGATTAGTCAGTTGTTGGGATAGTTACAGGAAGCTGTAGCCTGGTCACATTTCCCTCCCTCAGTCAGATTAGTCAGTTGTTGGGATAGTTACAGGAAGCTGTAGCCTGGTCACATTTCCCTCCCTCAGTCAGATTAGTCAGTTGTTGGGATAGTTACAGGAAGCTGTAGCCTGGTCACATTTCCCTCCCTCAGTCAGATTAGTCAGTTGTTGGGATAGTTACAGGAAGCTGTAGCCTGGTCACATTTCCCTCCCTCAGTCAGATTAGTCAGTTGTTGGGATAGTTACAGGAAGCTGTAGCCTGGTCACATTTCCCTCCCTCAGTCAGATTAGTCAGTTGTTGGGATAGTTACAGGAAGCTGTAGCCTGGTCACATTTCCCTCCCTCAGTCAGATTAGTCAGTTGTTGGGATAGTTACAGGAAGCTGTAGCCTGGTCACATTTCCCTCCCTCAGTCAGATTAGTCAGTTGTTGGGATAGTTACAGGAAGCTGTAGCCTGGTCACATTTCTCTCCCTTAGTCAGATTAGTCAGTTGTTGGGATAGTTACAGGAAGCTGTAGCCTGGTCACATTTCCCTCCCTCAGTCAGATTAGTCAGTTGTTGGGATAGTTACAGGAAGCTGTAGCCTGGTCACATTTCTCTCCCTCAGTCAGATTAGTCAGTTGTTGGGATAGTTACAGGAAGCTTTAGCCTGGTCACATTTCCCTCCCTCAGTCAGATTAGTCAGTTGTTGGGATAGTTACAGGAAGCTGTAGCCTGGTCACATTTCCCTCCTGCCACACGCAGATGCTGTCGCAGCTTTCAGCTGGACTGGATGTTACATAGCTACCAGTATATTGATTTACATTTCCCGATTGTCTTCCTTATATGTTGGTGGTATATTGTGTTGAACTGAGTTTTTTTTATAGCATTCAATTACACATTATATTTATACAATGTTTTGAATGTCAAATTCTCCAGAAATATACAGCAATACCATTTTCTCCTTTCTAGTAGGAGAGAGGACAATGAGGCACACCTACCCACGCTGGTCTTTGATAAATCAGGGGATTCATTCCATATCAGTGGTGACTCTGTTTTGTCTTCCATTTCAATACATATGAGCCCACGGGTATCTCTATTGCCTGAGGCACAAACTCTGAAAGGCTTCCCTGTTTTCCCCAGCACCCAACATGCTCCATGCTCTTGTCTCCCTGCACACATGCACAGCACACTGGGGCCCAATAACTCCCTCTGGCTGTGCAACATGGCATTCATTCCTCTATTTCCACCTTCATAACTCTACTCCAAATCACTGGGGACCAGACTTATCTCCACGGGCTAAAACCCTGCCTGTGATTCTGAAGCTCTGTCCCCATGGCTGCTGGTCTTTCCCTGGGCTCTGGAGCCAGCACAACGAGACCGTGGTTCAGCTGCAGGGAGAACAGGGAGGAGACTGGCAGGGTAGTTATCCCCACAAACCAAGTAGAAAACTATAGAACCAATCAACACACAGTTAAACTAATGCTCAGATAAAACAGTTATAACTGGTTTCGCAGTTCCTTTTAAGTATTCGATGTGATTACTTTCTACCCAAATCTATGGGTGGAAAGTATGTGGGAGAAACAGCAACAAAAAGTTTGTTGGTGCTCTATATTAATGTTTCATAGCATTAACCGCCCAAGGTTTTAGATGTGGATTTTGGTCATTCAGAGCAACAGAAGAGCTCGGTGTCTAAACCCGATGGGGAATCAATAAAACATGTTGCTGGTCTTGAGAGGGACAGGGTCAACAGTCATCCTATGGAGCTGAAGGTTTTACTGCATGCCCTCACTACCTTACCAAACATGTATGCCATGGAGATTTTCCCATTCATCATTTGTATCCACCAGGTAAGTAGATTGAACAAAAAGAAAGAAAATTCAAATAAAAAAGATTTTAAAAAATAGCATAAGGGTACTCTCTCTCATCCAAAATGTACACCTTTCAAAACATTGATCCACAGTTGTTGGCGGCCATGTTTCTCCCAGTCCCAGTAGAGGTTGATGAGATCTTGTCTTGGTACTGGGGATCAGCTCCACAAGAGGCCTTGTCCCGACCTCCAATAATGTGTCCTGAGTTGGCTCATCAAAGGCCTTAGTGACTCCAGTCTAACACATCCATCACTGGAGGGATGGATTTTGTCCCACCGCATTTTGAAGATAGGTTAATTAACAGATTGAGTTCAACATGGAAATCAAGTTATCCCAGCACTCTGGTTACGTCCCAAATGTGCTCTGGTCAAAAGTAGGGCACTATAGGGTTAGGATTCAATTTGGAACACATCCATACACTCTCCTATTGGGTAGTTGACACCAGTTCATCTCCCAAACAAGTGTGTTCTACTTCAGTAGCCAGCATTGTGATGGAGATTACATACAGCACAGCATCCCAGGGGCAGATAGCCTCATATCAAACTCTGCCTGATCGCTTCACAGACATGCTCTTATCTGATCCTGTGTAGAACTGCGTTTGCATTTCTGACAGACCTCTTTGAGCAGGTACAGGGCAATGAGCATGTTGCCAGCAGAAAGTATGATATACATTATTATAAAACCATATTTTCCTGTTAATCGGAGCCCATATTTATTTCATGGATGTAACCACAATTCATGTTACCACAACTCATATTATAAAAGAGAGTTGCACACTCATATATATATATATATATATATATATATATATATATATATATATATATATATAAAATATATATATATATCACTGTGCCTTCTTCCACAATTCATGTTACCACAACTAATTTTACCACAATTCATGTTACCACAACTCATGTTACCACAACTCATAGTAATTTCCAACAGTGCCCCATCTTATAGTGTCCTACTACTGCTCTCTCTCTCGCTCTCGTTTTCTCTCGCTCTCGTTTTCTCTCTCTCGCACTCTCTTTCTCCTTTTCTCTCTTTCTCTCTCTCTCAGTCTCCTTTTCACGCTCGCTCGCTCGCTCTCTCTCTTCTTCTCTCTCTCTCTTTCTCTCTCTCTCTCCTTTTCTCTCTGTCTCCTTTTCTCTCTCTCTCTGTCTCCTTTTCACTCTCGCTTGCTCTCTCTCTCCTTCTCTCTCTTTCTCTCTCTCTCTCTCTCTCTCCTTTTCTCTCTGTCTCCTTTTCTCTCTCTCGCTCGCTCTCTCTCTCCTTCTCTCTATCTCTCTCCCCCTCGCCCTCCCGCACTCTCTCTCTACTCTCTACTCACTCTCTTTCTCTTGCATTGTCACATACTGGCCAGTTTTTAGGTACATTCGTCTAGTACTGGGTCAGGCCTCCCTTTGCCGCTTAGTTCACTCGTTTTGCCCATTCTAATTTTCAATCGAACACTAACTGAATGCCTCAATGGCTGTCTGCTTTATATAACAAGCCATGGCCACGTGACTCACTGTCTGTAGGAGTGATCCATTTTCGTGAATGGGGTGGTGTACCACTTGTGAGTGTACACCAGATGAGTGCAGTGAAATATATGGTTTTACATGGTCAGACATAGTAGTACGGCGCACCTGGAGCAAATTGGGGTTAAGTGTCTTGCTCAAGGTTTTTTCAACTTGTCGTCTCGGGTATCCGTACTTAAATGAACATGTTGACACTAATGGGAGAGGGATAGAGCAGATTCCTATATTATTAATGTCTTCCTTTTCCCTTTCAATTACATTTAACACCACACTGAATGATGGTGCAAACTGGCAGAGAGGCAATGCTTTACATGACATTACGTCGTTGCCTCCCTGTTCATAGAGGTAATTGGCAACAGGAGTCACAGTGAGAGTAGGGTCCGTTTGAAGAGCGCCACTCAATGTTCCGTCAAATGGTGCTCTGTTTTGTGATCAAGAGTAACCAATATGGACGGGTCTCCCTAGGAATAGCAGACAACGTGGCTTTTAAATGTGCCACTTTCTTCTGCTGGGCCCTCGTTCAGCCATGCCAGTTTGAGAGCAAAACACTTTTTTTCAAGCCGTCTACAAATCATGTTTCAGCTCTCTCACTGACAGGTTGAATATTGAGCTTTCTGAGAATTCTATACATGTAACGTAGCCTCACAAGTTATACATTGTTCCCACAGTACAATTCACAGTTGACAATTCATATAAAGATTACATTTTTACTCCAGGATTTTATCAACCTGGAAATGTCAGAACAGTTAACATAATATTGAATCAGAATCAATTCTTATAATTTCTCTCAGATAATTCTGTACAGATAGATTGTTTAAATTGATTTGAATGTGATACTTTTAGTATCAAGCAGTTGAAAAGTGAATATGCTCCTCTCTCATCTCTCCTAATTGTGCAAGATGGGGTAAATCTGTTTGCCTGATGGATCTACAATCTCCTCAATATGCCAGTCATATCCGCCTGCAACCTTTTGTGTTGGAAAAAAATCCCTAGTTTTGAGGGATATGAATAATTGTGGTGGAAAGTGGTCACGATTGCTGTTGCTTGTAAGCATGAAATTCTGCCTGCAGCCTGAATCTATTGAACACAATTACAAGCAGGAACGAACACACCATGTACTTGTGATTGGTCCACCCCCAGAATCTGAGCACACAGCTAAAAATGCTCTGGGATGTCTCTGTGAATTAGGGACAGAAGAGAGGAAGAGTTTGAAGACTGACTGACACACACAGTCTATCTGAAACAATATCCAGCGCTGCCATGATCATTGTGGGTGGAGGGAGGAGAGGGGACAAAAATGTGTTTTATGCTGTTTCAAACCTAGCTATCTCTGAACAGTGGGGATTGAGTTCAAAGATGGTTCTTCAGGGATTTCATTTTTTTCCCATGGATCATACACTATCCTTTGTTTACCCTTCAATCCTCTGAAATGTGGCAGATGTAAGTTATATTTTTGAATAATAGGTCTGCAACGGCATAGGCTAACTGGTAAAAAATACATACTGTAACCTCCAGTATACAGACAGCAATTCATCCTCCCATGCATCCTGCATCCTGATGGGTTTTTGTTTATGTTGGTTTGGTGGAATGAATGAATTTCTATATGCTGGTGTTGGTATTCATTCTGCATATAAAATAAGTCAATAATTCACTCTCTTTAGATTGATGAATAAATGGAGCAGATGGGGACAAATATGGATTACAGGATACATTTTTGACCAATTATAGATCACTGACCACGTATTTCACTAGTTATAGATCACTGACCACGTATTTCACTAGTTATAGATCACTGACTACATACTGTATACATGATGCCACGTCAAACAGTGAAATAGTGGCCAATCGTTAGCCATCATTAACGTTGCATAGATACCATTGGTCAATAAGCACCACTGCAACCTAGAACTCTCAGTAAGTGTATGGACAGTGTATGGTGACTGCCATTGACACTTGACATTCTGTAGATCATCACAAATCACAAGTCAAGTTTCTACGGAAACCTTTGTTAATTAAGATTCTATTAAAATTTGTGCAGGCCCATCAATAGGCCTTATGCACATTCCATGATCGAACGTTCTTAACACACTTCCTATCGGTTTGGTCATTTCCGGTCAGTCTAGTTGTTATCGACAATATAACGTGACTACCACTATGTCACAGTTTTTTTACTAGGTGTCTTCAGGACTTACCTCAAATTAATATTCTACATCGAATTGTTACATCAGCCTCCGAGACTCCAGCTAGCAAGAATGAAAAGGGGTTCAAGATGTATATAGGAAGCTACATAGACAACTATGAAGGTGATTACCAAGTCAGTGACAGATATAACGTTAGCTAGCTACAATCATTAGCTAGCTAATTTAACTATTAACTGTAGCTAGCTAGTTACTTCATATCTCATGAGCATGAGATCTCTTCAACTTCAGCTCTCCATTCTGTATCTTCAGGTAAGGGCAGTCAACATAACTTGGAACATTTGGGCACTTGACCTCTAAGAGTCCAAAGTGTGGTCTCACACTGGGATCAAATATGATGCCATCTGGAAAGGATCCAAACCACGGAGCATCTGGGTGCACTACGAAGCCACACGGAAAGAAGTTAACATTCTTCAGTGTGCAGTACTCCTGTACAGCCATTGGCTCCATGACCAGCCCCTCTTCATCTCCATGGTCTGCATACCTGATCCCTGTACAGCCACTGGCTCCATGGCTAGCCCCTCTTCATCTCCGTGGTCTGCATACCTGATCCCTGTACAGCCACTGGCTCCATGACTAGCCCCTCTTCATCTCCGTGGTCTGCATACCTGATCCCTGTACAGCCACTGGCTCCATGACTAGCCCCTCTTCATCTCCATGGTCTGCATACCTGATCTCTGTACAGCCACTGGCTCCATGACTAGCCCCTCTTCATCTCCGTGGTCTGCATACCTGATCCCTGTACAGCCACTGGCTCCATGACTAGCCCCCTCTTCATCTCCGTGGTCTGCATACCTGATCCCTGTACAGCCACTGGCTCCATGACCAGCCCCCTCTTCATCTCCATGGTCTGCATACCTGATCCCTGTACAGCCACTGGCTCCATGGCTAGCCCCCTCTTCATCTCCGTGGTCTGCATACACAGAACACTTCCTGCAACACAGGAGCAGTGGCTTTGGACCACTATCACTGGTATGGAGTGCTTTAACCCCATCTGTGAAGATGAGTGTGATGGAAGACTGAAGTGAGAATGAATAACAATAAACATAGTGGTGTCTAGTCTTCTTAACTAGGGGCTCATTTAACTATACAGGAATACATTGTGTTTCAGTAACAAAACTACCAAACACTGCATCAACGGATATTTACCAAATAACCTGTTAAGTGGGCAATTCTAAATTGGATTTTGGACCCATCCTTAATATCTATCTACTGATAAGATTAAATGTTGACACTGCCTCCAACACATTTTGACCATGATGACAGTGTCTCACAGGAGATGTTTAACAAGGTCCCTAGTAGCTATCTATAACCTTTCCCTACTCTCATGCTGTGCGGCTTTTCACTCTTCCTCATGGACCTGTGACAGGCAGCCCTCACGGTGATCTCCCCTGTCAATGTATCTTTGTTAGATACTGTGTAGAAGACATGAATGACAATTATTTTTAGCTAGCAAATATAGCTAACAAGCATAACTTAACCAAGCTAACGAAAATACGCACATTCTCAGGTAGATTCTGTCAAAGTTACGTCATTTTACGAAGTAACTAGCTAGCTACAATTAATAGTTAAATTAGCTAGCTAATTTTGTCGATAACAACTAGACTGACCGGAATTTGCCAAACCTATAGGAAGTGTGTTTAGAACGTTCGATCATGGAATGTGCATAAGGCCTATAACATCATGACATTGGCCTTCTCATCTCCAGTTGTGGAGCAGGCTGACTTTTACACTGGGACATGGTAAAGGCATCCAGCATTCAAGAACAGAGTCCAGCCATCTGGAAACGTTAGTGTTGTTTCCTGCCTGATACTGTTATAGTTGAAAGAGCATCTAACCCTAACCTAGAGCAGCTATGACTTTGCCTGGTCCACATCCAACCCTAACCTAGAGCAGCTATGACTTGGCCTGGTCCACATCCAACCCTAACCTAGAGCAGCTATGACTTGGCCTGGTCCACATCCAACCCTAACCTAGAGCAGCTATGACTTGGCCTGGTCCACATCCAACCCTAACCTAGAGCAGCTATGACTTGGCCTGGTCCACATCTAACCCTAACCTAGAGCAGCCATGACTTGGCCTGGTCCACAACTAACCCTAACCTAGAGCAGCTATGTCTTGGCCTGGTCCACATCTAACCCTAAACTAGAGCAGCTATGACTTGGCCTGGTCCACATCTAACCCTAACCTAGAGCAGTCATGACTTGGCCTGGTCCACACCTAACTCTAACCTAGAGCAGGCATGACTTGGCCTGGTCCACATCTAACCCTAACCTAGAGCAGTCATGACTTGGCCTGGTCCACATCTAACCCTATGCCAGAGCAGCCATGACTTGGCATGGTCCACATCTAACCCTAACCTAGAGCAGCCATGACTTGGCCTGGTCCACATCTAACCCTAACCTAGAGCAGCCATGACTTGACCTGGTCCATAACTAACCTTAACCTAGAGCAGCTATGTCTTGGCCTGGTCCACATCTAACCCTAACCTAGAGCAGCTATGACTTGGCCTGGTCCACATCCAACCCTAACCTAGAGCAGCTATGACTTGGCCTGGTCCACATCCAACCCTAACCTAGAGCAGCTATGACTTGGCCTGGTCCACATCTAACCCTAACCTAGAGCAGCCATGACTTGGCCTGGTCCACAACTAACCCTAACCTAGAGCAGTCATGACTTGGCCTGGTCCACATCTAACCCTAACCTAGAGCAGCAGGCATGACTTGGCCTGGTCCACATCTAACCCTAACCTAGAGCAGTCATGACTTGGCCTGGTCCCACATCTAACCCTATGTCCACATCTAACCCTAACCAGAGCAGCTATGACTTGGCCTGGTCCACATCCAACCCTAACCTAGAGCAGCATGACTTGGCCTGGTCCACATCAACCCTAACCAGAGCAGCCTTGACTTGGGCTGGTCCACATCTAACCTAACCTAAGCCTAGAACTAACCCTAACCAGGCAGTCATGACTTGGCCTGGTCCACATCTAACCCTAACCAGAGCAGGCATGACTTGGCATGGTCCACATCTAACCCTAACCTAGAGCATCTAACCCTATGCAGCCTTGACTTGGCCTGGTCCACATCTAACCCTAACCTAGAGCAGGCATGACTTGGCCTGGTCCACATCTAACCCTATGCCAGAGCAGCCTTGACTTGGGCTGGTCCACATCTAACCCTAATCTAGAGCAGGCATGACTTGGCCTGGTCCACATCTAACCCTATGCCAGAGCAGCCATGACTTGGCATGGTCCACATCTAACCCTAACCTAGAGCAGCCATGACTTGGCCTGGTCCACATCTAACCCTAACCTAGAGCAGCCATGACTTGACCTGGTCCATAACTAACCTTAACCTAGAGCAGCCATGACTTGGCCTGGTCCATAACTAACCTTAACCTAGAGCAGGCATGATTTGGCCTGGTCCACATCTAACCCTATGCCAGAGCAGCCATGACTTGGCCTGGTCCACATCTAACCCTAACCTAGAGCAGGCATGACTTGGCCTGGTCCATAACTAACCTTAACCTAGAGCAGGCATGACTTGGCCTGGTTCACTTGTCTCTGTGTATTGGATGTCTTCCTTAATTTAAAAAAAAGTGCTTGTCTTTATTGTAGCTCCACTATTAGCCTAATGTAATGGCATTGTCTTTATTGTAGTGTCACTATGTTCGGTAGCATAACTTCCTGAAATAGAGACATTTTCCTGATGTTCACTTCCTGAAATAGACATTTTCCTGATGTTTGGTAGCTAATGTGAGTGAGTGACTGTCTAGCTGCTCACTGCCCGCTAACCAGCCAGGAACCCAGACAGGCTCTCAAACCTAGCTGTCCATCATCCAGCACAAATCAGGTACCTTCAGCAGTAGGGAGATACAGTTGAAGTCGGTAGTTTACATACACCTTAGCCAAATACATTTAAAATCAGCTTTTCACAATTCCTGACATTTAATCCCAGTAGAAATTCACTGTCTTAGGTCAGTTAGGATCACCACTTTATTTTAAGAATGTGAAAGGTGAGAATAATAGTAGAGAAAATGATTTATTTCAGCTTTTATTTCTTTCATCACATTCCCGGTGGGTCAGAAGTCTACATACACTCAATTAGTATTTTGTAGCATTGCATTTAAATTGTTTAACTTGGGTCAAACGTTTCTGTTAGCCTTCCACAAGCTTCCCACAGTAAGTTGGGTGAATTTTGGCCCATTCCTCCTGACAGCGCTGGTGTAACTAAGTCAGGTTTGTAGGCCTCCTTGAACGCACAAGCTTTTTCAGTTCTGCCCACAAATTTTCTATAGGATTGAGGTCAGGGCTTTGTGATGGCCTGACCTTTGTTGTTATCCTTAAGCCATTTTGCTACAACTTTGGAAGTATGCTTGGGGTCATTGTCCATTTGGAAGACCCATTTGCGACAAAGTTGTAACTTCCTGACTGGTGTCTTGAGATGTTGCTTCAATATATCCACATAATTTTCCTATCTCATGATGCCATCTATTTTGTGAAGTGTATCAGTCCCTCCTGCAGCAAAGCACCGCCACAACATGATGCTGCCACCCCCGTGTTTCACGGTTGGGATGGTGTTCTTCGGTTTGCAAGCCTCCCCCTTTTTCCTCCAAACATAACGATGTTCATTATGACCAAACAGTTCTATTTTTGTTTCATTAGACCAGTGGACATTTCTCCAAAAAGTACGATCTTTGTTCCCATGTGCAGTTGCAAACCGTAGTCTGGCTTTTTATGGCGGTTTAACAGCAATGGTTTCTTCTTTGCTGAGCGGCCTTTCAGATTATGTCGATATAGGACTCGTTTTACTTTGGATATAGATATCTTTGTACCTGTTTCCTCCAGCATCTTCACAAGGTCCTTTGCTGTTGTTCTGGGATTTATTTGCACTTTTCGCACCAAAGTACGTTCATCTCTAGGAGACAAAACATGTCTCCTTCCTGAGCGGTATGATGGCTGCGTGGTCCCATGGTGTTTATACTTGCATACTATTGTTTGTACAGATGAACGTGGTACCTTCAGGCATTTGGAAATTGCTCCCAAGGATGAACCAGACTTGCGGAGGTCTACAATTTTTCTTCTGAGGTCTTGGCTGATTTCTTTAGATTTTTCCATGTCAAGCAAAGAGGCACTGAGTTTGAAGGTAGGCCTTGAAATACATCCACAGGTACACCTCCAATTGACTCAAATTATGTCAATTAGCCTATCAGAAGTTTCTAAAGCCATGACATCATTTTCTGGAATTTTCCAAGCTGTTTAAAGGCACAGTCAGCTTAGTGTATGTAAACTTCTGACCCACTGAAATTGTGATACAGTGAGTTATAAGTGAAATAATTTGTCTGTAAACAATTGTTGGAAAAATTAAAGTAGATCAAATCAAATCAAATGTATTTATATAGCCCTTCGTACATCAGCTGATATCTCAAAGTGCTGTACAGAAACCCAGCCTAAAACCCCAAACAGCAAGCAATGCAGGTGTAGAAGTACGGTGGCTAGGAAAAACTCCCTAGAAAGGCCAAAACCTAGGAAGAAACCTAGAGAGGAACCAGGCTATGTGGGGTGGCCAGTCCTCTTCTGGCTGTGCCGGGTGGAGATTATAACAGAACATGGCCAAGATGTTCAAATGTTCATAAATGACCAGCATGGTCAAATAATAATAAGGCAGAACAGTTGAAACTGGAGCAGCAGCACGGCCAGGTGGACTGGGGACAGCAAGGAGTCGTCATGTCAGGTAGTCCTGAGGCATGGTCCTAGGGCTCAGGTCCTCCGAGAGAGAGAAAGAGAGAAAGAGAGAATTAGAGAGAGCACACTTAAATTCACACAGGACACTGAATAGGACAGGAGAAGTACTCCAGATATAACAAACTGACCCTAGCCCCCCGACACATAAACTACTGCAGCATAAATACTGGAGGCTGAGACAGGAGGGATCAGGAGACACTGTGGCCCCATCCGAGGACACCCCCGGACAGGGCCAAACAGGAAGGATATAACCCCACCCACTTTGCCAAAGCACAGTAGTAGATGTCCTAATCGACTTGCCAAAACTATAGTTTGTTAACAAGGAATGTGTGGACTGGTTGAAAAACAAGTTTTAATGACTCCAACCTAAGTGTATGTAAACTTCCGACTTCAACTGTATACGACGTCAGTGAGAGATATACACTGAGTGAACAAAACATTAGGGACACCTGCTCTTTCAATGGCATAGACTGACCAGGTGAATCCAGCTAAAAGCTATGACTCCTTATTGATGTCATTTATTAAATCCACTTCAATCAGTGTAGATGAAGGGGAGGAGACCGGTTAGGATGTTTAAGTCTTGAGACAATTGAGACATGTATTGTGTACAGTATGTGTGCCATTCAAATCAAATCAAATCAAATTTTATTTGTCACATACACATGGTTAGCAGATGTTGATGCGAGTGTAGCGAAATGCTTGTGCTTCTAGTTCCGACAATGCAGTAATAATCCAACAAGTAATCTAACTAACAATTCCAAAAAAAACTGCTGTCTTATACACAGTGTAAGGGGATAAAGAATATGTACATAAAGATATATGAATGAGTGATGGTACAGAGCAGCTTAGGCAAGATACAGTAGATGGTATCGAGTACAGTATATACATATGAGATGAGTATGTAAACAAAGTGGCATAGTTAAAGTGGCTAGTGATACATGTATTACATAAGGATGCAGTAGATGATATAGAGTACAGTATATACGTATACATATGAGATGAATAATGTAGGGTATGTAAACATTATATTAGGTAGCATTGTTTAAAGTGGCTAGTGATATATTTTACATCATTTCCCATCAATTCCCATTATTAAAGTGGCTGGAGTTGAGTCAGTGTGTTGGCAGCAGCCACTCAATGTTAGTGGTGGCTGTTTAACAGTCTGATGGCCTTGAGATAGAAGCTGTTTTTCAGTCTCTCGGTCCCAGCTTTGATGCACCTGTACTGACCTCGCCTTCTGGATGATAGCGGGGTGAACAGGCAGTGGCTCGGGTGGTTGTTGTCCTTGATGATCTTTATGGCCTTCCTGTAACATCGGGTGGTGTAGGTGTCCTGGAGGGCAGGTAGTTTGCCCCCGGTGATGCGTTGTGCAGACCTCACTACCCTCTGGAGAGCCTTACGGTTGTGGGCGGAGCAGTTGCCGTACCAGGCGGTGATACAGCCCGCCAGGATGCTCTCGATTGTGCATCTGTAGAAGTTTGTGAGTGCTTTTGGTGACAAGCCGAATTTCTTCAGCCTCCTGAGGTTGAAGAGGCGCTGCTGCGCCTTCTTCACGATGCTGTCTGTGTGAGTGGACCAATTCAGTTTGTCTGTGATGTGTATGCCGAGGAACTTAAAACTTACTACCCTCTCCACGACTGTTCCATCGATGTGGATAGGGGGTGTTCCCTCTGCTGTTTCCTGAAGTCCACAATCATCTCCTTAGTTTTGTTGACGTTGAGTGTGAGGTTATTTTCCTGACACCACACTCCGAGGGCCCTCACCTCCTCCCTGTAGGCCGTCTCGTCGTTGTTGGTAATCAAGCCTACCACTGTTGTGTCGTCCGCAAACTTGATGATTGAGTTGGAGGCGTGCGTGGCCACGCAGTCGTGGGTGAACAGGGAGTACAGGAGAGGGCTCAGAACGCACCCTTGTGGGGCCCCAGTGTTGAGGATCAGCGGGGTGGAGATGTTGCCTACCCTCACCACCTGGGGGCGGCCCGTCAGGAAGTCCAGTACCCAGTTGCACAGGGCGGGGTCGAGACCCAGGGTCTCGAGCTTGATGACGAGCTTGGAGGGTACTACGGTGTTGAATGCCGAGCTGTAGTCGATGAACAGCATTCTCACATAGGTATTCCTCTTTTCCAGATGGGTTAGGGCAGTGTGCAGTGTGGTTGAGATTGCATCGTCTGTGGACCTATTTGGGCGGTAAGCAAATTGGAGTGGGTCTAGGGTGTCAGGTAGGGTGGAGGTGATATGGTCCTTGACTAGTCTCTCAAAGTACTTCATGATGACGGAAGTGAGTGCTACGGGGCGGTAGTCGTTTAGCTCAGTTACCTTAGCTTTCTTGGGAACAGGAACAATGGTGGCCCTCTTGAAGCATGTGGGAACAGCAGACTGGGATAGGGATTGAATATGTCCGTGAACACACCGGCCAGCTGGTCTGCGCATGCTCTGAGGGTGCGGCTGGGGATGCCGTCTGGGCCTGCAGCCTTGCGAGGGTTAACACGTTTAAATGTTTTACTCACCTCGGCTGTAGTGAAGGAGAGTCCGTATGTTTTCGTTGCAGGCCGTGTCAGTGGCACTGTATTGTCCTCAAAGCGGGCAAAAAAGTTATTTAGTCTGCCTGGGAGCAAGACATCCTGGTCCGTGACTGGGCTGGTTTTCTTCTTGTAGTCCGTGATTGACTGTAGACCCTGCCACATACCTCTTGCGTCTGAGCCATTGAATTGAGATTCTACTTTGTCTCTATACTGACGCTTACCTTGTTTGATAGCCTTGCGGAGGGAATAGCTGCACTGTTTGTATTCGGTCATGTTACCAGTCACCTTGCCCTGATTAAAAGCAGTGGTTCGCGCTTTCAGTTTCATGCGAATGCTGCCATCAATCCACGGTTTCTGGTTAGGGAATGTTTTAATCGTTGCTATGGGAATGACATCTTCAACGCATGTTCTAATGAACTCGCACACCGAATCAGCGTATTCGTCAATGTTGTTATCTGACGCAATACGAAACATATCCCAGTCCACGTGATGGAAGCAGTCTTGGAGTGTGGAATCAGCTTGGTCGGACCAGCGTTGGACAGACCTCAGCGTGGGAGCTTCTTGTTTTAGTTTCTGTCTGTAGGCTGGGATCAGCAAAATGGAGTCGTGGTCAGCTTTTCCGAAAGGAGGGCGGGGCAGGGCCTTATATGCGTCGCGGAAGTTAGAGTAACAATGATCCAAGGTTTTTTCAGCCCTGGTTGCGCAATCGATATGCTGATACAATTTAGGGAGTCTTGTTTTCAGATTAGCCTTGCTACAAAATGCAGCCCAGGATGTAACAGTTTGCAAAGAGTCAAATAAATTTGACTTCTGCTTGGGGGAATATATACGGCTGTGATTATAATTGAAGAGAATTCTTTTGTTAGATAATGCGGTGAATTCTAAATCAGGTGAACAGAAGGATTTGACTTCCTGTATGTTTCTGTGATCACACCACGTCTCGTTAGCCATAAGGCATACGCCCCCGCCCCTCTTCTTACCAGAAAGATGTTTGTTTCTGTCGGCGCAATGCGTGGAGAAACCCGCTGGCTGCACCGCCTCCGATAGCGTCTCTCCAGTGAGCCACGTTTCCGTGAAGCAAAGAACGTTACAGTCTCTGATGTCCCTCTGGAATGCTACCCTTGCTCGGATTTCATCAACCTTGTTGTCAAGAGACTGGACATTGGCGAGAAGAATGCTAGGGAGTGGTGCACGATGTGCCCGTCTCCGGAGTCTGACCAGAAGACCGCCTCGTTTCCCTCTTTTACGGAGTCGTTTTTTTGGGTCGCCGGCTGGGATCCATTCCATTGTCCTGGTTGAAAGGCAGAACACAGGATCCGCTTCGTGAAAATCATTTTCTTGGTCGTACTGATGGTGAGTTGACGCTGATCTTATATTCAGTAGTTCTTCTCGACTGTATGTAATGAAACCTAAGATGACCTGGGGTACTAATGTAAGAAATAACACGTAAAAAAACAAAAAAGCGAGGCGGCCATCTCTGTCGGCGCCGGAAGTTAGGGTGAATGGGAAAAACAAAATATGTAAGTGCCTTTGAATGGTGCACCGGTTTAAATGTGTCAAGAACTGCACCTCTGCTGGGTTTTCCTCGCTCAACAGTATCCTGTGTGTATTAAGAATGGTCCACCACCCAAAGGACATCCAGCCAGCTTAACGCAACTGTGGGAAGCATTTGAGTCAATTTGGGCCAGCATCCCTGTGGAACACTTTCAACACCCTGTAGTCCATACCTTGACGAATTGTGGCTGTTCTGAGGGCAAAAGGAGGGGCTGGGGTGCAACTCAATATTAGGAAGGTGTTCCTAATGTTTTGTTCACTCAGTCGAACAGTACAGTAGGTTAACTGCTAGAAGATGATAATATGGGTGAAGAGGCAGCAAGGAGGAGGAAGAGGGGATGTGCATAAACACACCAAAGGTCCATCACTGCTTGGACTGGGATAAACCCTTATCTGTGTGGTAATGTCATCATCATTGCCATAATACCAGCCATGCATAGTCTCCTAGGTATGGAGCCAATCATCTGATAATGAAACCTCCTGTGAAGCACTTCCTTTAAACTGCATCCTTTACTGAACTATTTCAACGATTGTTTATTGACCTGGATAATGTGGTGATGCTGGGAACAGTCAGAGTTATGGGTATCTCTGTACTGTGAGTTTTTCAGCATGATAATTTCCTCCATCTTAATTGGAAAACAAATGAAAAAGGGCAGCACACATGCCAGATTTGTAACAATTACCGTATCCTTGTGTTTTTGAGGAAAACATCTGCCTTGCTTACAGAGGGATATCTTATATCTTAACAATTAAAGCATGGAAGTCTGAGGAGTTGTCTGAGGTCTCCAGGGTACGCCGTTCCCCCTCAGAGTCCAAAATTCAACGTTTTATTTTGAATCACTCTGAAAACACTTCAGGGACTGCTCGCGTGTGTTTGTTCTGTTAAGTACACTTAAAATGTTGATGTGATCTGCAAGCAATTTATATTAGCGACCTCTTGCCATAACTCATTCCGCAAACGATGCAAGCTAATGTTTGACAAATGTGTTGCCACTAGGGATTTTGAAACACCGGTATAATTAACTTTTGTCTAAGCTTGATAAATTGATCCATACCAAAGACAGTTCTCCTCTTAGTGAGTCTCTTTGGAAAAAGTCATCACAAGCTATAGGATGAGAGTGAGGGCACAACATCCTTATTGTATTTGAACATAGCGAACTGGACAGATCAGGCTCTCAACACTTTTAGGAACTACCATTCCAATGATGTGTTACACGACCTTGGCGACAGCCAGCCAGTACAATACTTTTGCCCTCCATGCTGAATAATTGCTTCAACATAATAATGAACTTCAGAGCTCACTGTCAGGTAAAACGGCTGCCTGAAGTCACAACTGGCTAGTAAGGGAAGGAGATTACATTCTAGCCCATGTGAGGAGAAGACCTGCTGGGTTATCTGGGCTCAGATGTCCCCTCACTGCCCTTCACTAAGGATTATGAGGAACTCTTGTGCGCCTTTAAATTTGGCACAGGCTCGGACAATAGCAGGTGTCCTTAGCATCTGACCCACTCTAACCTCAGAATGGAAAGAATTGGAACAGTGGTCAGAAGTTAGAGGAAACCTGCTGCGTCTGCTTTTCACATTCAGCCAAATTTGATAGCACAGTAATGAGGGAGGGCAGGGATGCTTTGGGTTGGGTTTCAGATAAAAGGTGTGTTTAACAGTAACTTTTTATTAAACAAATCATGCCGTGGTCTGTAAATGTCTCAAGTTTTGGGATTTTAAATAAATAGCAAAGAAGTCTTATAGCAACTTCTAACACTGATCTAACATATTGCAAATGGAATGCCAATGAAAAACAACTATTGAAGGAAATTGCATATTTTCTGGTTGTTGGTAGAAATCGTAAGTTTTACCAGAATTTGTCAGCTACCTCCAAAGGGGTGTTTTGATGTAGGATGACTCCCACTTCTAGATCCTTCATTAAATAGATTTCTTGGCATTGTCCAATTAATTAATTGAGGCAAAAACACAAGTTCTTGCCAGAGGACCTCATGTGTTTCTCATTCTAATTCTGAGCCACCCTTTTATCAGAAATAAATTGATGATATCTAATTATTGCTATTATAGTCAGGCAACAATCCATGAACTAGACATGTCCTAATTCTTTCCTGTACACTTACCAGAAACCTGCAGTGAAACAATGACAGAATATGATAGAATTGCAGTCAACAGATCACATTGGGGAGTATTACAGTGTTGAAGTAGACACTTGTTGTCACTTTTGAGAATAAACATATAAAACAACGCATATGGAAAATATAGTATTAAGAAAAGTAATCCCTATTTAAAGCCAGCCAAATATATTCTTATTCAGGATTCTAGAGCATCATTAGATTCTACCTAAGTGAGTGGGGGTAATCCAGTACCTCCTCTGGTTGCATTGTCAACTCCAACACACATTCCCAGTAACAAGAGGCCACTTTAGTCTAGTGAGTCAACCTTCCCCCATCTGACCTTATCTGTGGGGGCACAGCCTGCCCTCCTATACTCTGCCGGGGGCATAGCTTGGCCTGGTGCCAGCAGTCCTCTGGCTTAAGGGCAGCCTATCCATGGTGGAAGTAGACAGCTGCAAAGGCCTCTATGTTTACTGTATGATGGTGTCACCTAACCCAGCCACCCCATGATATTCTTTTGAATACATGCATACTGGCATTTCTCAGCCCTTCTCGAATGTTGGCAGAGGAGTTGTGCATTTGCTGAGGGGTTGGCCTGTGTGTTCTGGTTGAGAATGGCTTTTTAGCTATTTTTACGAAGCATACTGTATATCTATCCTTAAGCATGTCAAGAGCTGCCATGCATAATGAGTCATTATGAGCGCAAGGTACAGTAAATATAGAATGTTAATTATTCTTGCCTCGATCCAATTCGGAGCTCATTTCAGCAAGGTGCACTAACAAGCTTTTTATATTTAGGTGTATGCCCATGTCCCCCTCATTAGAATGTCAGTTCTGTTGATATTTTCCAAATGTTTGTTTGTGAGGATAGCTGTTCTGAAGCACTCTTCTCATAGCTGTGTAACCTCATTCAACTTATTTACTGCAAGGTAATGATCTAATGTCATTACCAGCTGACTTTATGGGATGAGAGAGGCGTTGTCTTGTGCTGTTAACTCAGCCAATATATTAAAGAATAAACATTAAAGAACATTGGCTTGGCTGCCATGACGATGATCTAACAGTTTAACCTCGTCAACAACCTTCAGGACTTCCTGAATCACTCTTTCAACCAGGAAATGATGGACCTCTAAAGTGCCTACATACTGCTTTACCTTGACTCTGGCTGATAGAGAACCCCATCAAATAATGCCAGCAAGGCTCCTCTGCTAAACATATTTTTTTGCCTTGTTTGAAGTAAATGAACACAATCCTAACTTAACACAACCCTAAATTAATACAACCCTACCTGAACACAAGCCTAACTTAACACGACCCTACCTTTAAACAACCCGAAATTAACACAACCCTAACTTGACACAACCCTAACTTAAAACAACCCTAACTGAACACAACCCTAAATGAACACAACCATAACTGAACACAACCCTAACTGAACACAACCCTAACTGAACACAACCCTAAATGAACACAACCCTAAATGAACACAACCCTAAATGAACACAACCATAACTTACACAACCCTAACTGAACACAACCATAACTTACACAACCCTAACTGAACACAACCCTAAATGAACACAACCCTAAATGAACACAACCCTAAATGAACACAAAATGAACACAACCCTAACTGAACACAACCCTAAATGAACACAACCCTAAATAACCCTGAACACAACCCTAAATGAACACAACCCTAAATGAACACAACCCTAAATGAACACAACCCTAACTGAACACAACCCTAAATGAACACAACCCTAAATGAACACAACCCTAAATGAACACAACCCTAAATGAACACAACCCTAAATGAACACAACCCTAAATGAACACAACCCTGAACACAACCCTAAATGAACACAACCCTAAATGAACACAACCCTAAATGAACACAACCCTAAATGAACACAACCCTAAATGAACACAACCCTAAATGAACACAACCCTAAATGAACACAACCCTAAATGAACACCCACACAACCCTAAATGAACACAACCCTAACTTGACACAACCCTAACTTAAAACAACCCTAACTGAACACAACCCTAAATGAACACAACCCTAACTGGACACAACCCTAACTGAACACAACCCTAACTTAACACAACCCTAAATGAACACAACCCTAAATGAACACAACCCTAAATGAACACAACCCTAACTGGACACAACCCTAACTGAACACAACCCTAACTTAACACAACCCTAAATGAACACAACCCTAAATGAACACAACCCTAAATGAACACAACCCTAAATGAACACAACCTAAATGAACACAACCCTAACTGAACACAACCCTAAATGAACACAACCCTAAATGAACACAACCCTAACTGAACACAACCCTAACTCTAAGTAATGTTCTCTACATTCTCTGTGCTCTTTGTAATCTCAGTATGATTTTTTTGTACTGAAATCCAGTTTTATTTTTTTCACACTCTAAGAAGATGTCAGTTTTCCCCGTATTCCGGGTATTGTGTCCTGCAGTTTATACTTGTTCCTGTCAGTGCAATGTATAATGTTTTGATATTGCGTTCTAATAATGAATTTTCTGGATCAAAGATAGGAAGCAATCCATATGTGGACTTCAGATAAGGTCATAGGTTTATTCTGGATTAGTAAAGGCTTATGATGCCCTCTGTATTACAATGTATTTTCTGTTAAAGTAAGACTCTGCGAAAGCCTGTCTATTCCATTTTTCACCCCTGATGAAAAAAAATAGGGAGAAATAGAGAGAAAATGCAAAATTACATATTTGTGGAGTTTCTTTTCAAGTGTGTGATTCTGGCCATCTGTTGTGGCTCTGAGACATACACCTCGAGGTAGATGGCAGCCAACACTTTTGCGGCAGGCAGCCTGTTTACACTTCTTAATGATTATTCAAACATGTATCAGATACAATCCTCCTCTTAGCAGGACTGAAGGGTTAACTCCTCTTCTCCTCAGTAAGGATGTGACTTCATCACACTCGTATGGAACATCTCTAGTGAAGGCCTCCACAGCAGGGAAGCCAAGGTTCTCTTTAGAAATCAAAGCACAACATCAAGACTGACTCATACATGCCATTATTCTCTTACGGAGAAAATGAAACAGGCTCTTTAAATGATATGTTTCTGTGTCCGTGTTTGAGACATTTATCTTGGAGACACATAATGAAAGCTATGTGTGTTTTATCCTATTGTTGTCTCATTGATGTGGGAATATGTCTTGATGTTGTATTTTTCAGACCGGCTTCTGGGTTTGCTTTTTTACGTGCTCTCCTTTCCTTAAAAATAACTTTTGTTCTTTAAATGCGTAGACTATCACATTTTAATGTATTTATGAGTCAAATATTCAATCAATTTTTGTATTATTATTTCATCAAAAGGCATGGAAGACTCTTGTAGATGAGATGTACTTTAACCCTACTCTATGTAGTCCTATGGCACCTGCCTTTCATGACAGACAAAATCTATGGCACCTGCCTTTCATGACAGACAAAATCTATGGCACCTGCCTTTCATGACAGACAAAATCTATGGCACCTGCCTTTCATGACAGACTAAATCTATGGCACCTGCCTTTCATGACAGACTAAATCTATGGCACCTGCCTTTCATGACAGACAAAATCTATGGCACCTGCCTTTCATGACAGACAAAATCTATGGCACCTGCCTTTCATGACAGACAAAATCTATGGCACCTGCCTTTCATGACAGACTAAATCTATGGCACCTGCCTTTCATGACAGACTAAATCTATGACACCTGCCTTTCATAATAGACTAAATCTATGACACCTGGCTTTAATGACAGACAAAATCTATGACACCTGGTCTTTAATGAAGGTCAAAATCTATGACACCCATGTCACAGATCCCCCCGTTACTAGTACCTAGCCGTTGGTTCAGCTGTTATGCTGCGTGCTTTATATATTGTGTAAAGGTTGTGTAAAGGTTCTCTTTATAACGGGTATCAAGGCTTACCCACGCTCTGTTGTTTGGGTACAGCCCAGGGTTTTTGTAAACGTGTTTGTTTTGGGTGTATTAAAAACTCTTGTGTTTTCCTGCACCTGTCTCCAAATCCTTTATACCATTGTCGCGTCTTTGGCTATGCCGGATTAAGTGATATGACATACTATTCTATAAAATCCTTTCTCTGTAATTAATATTACCTGATTGAGCTAATCATGTAAATGTAATTAACTAGAAAGTCGGGGCACCACAAAATAATATTTATAGAGCTGTTATCTTCCGAAGAAACTCTTAGTCAATATTAATCGTCACCTTATTTCAGTCTCATCTGAAAGTTGTACATTCTTGGTTATCTTCACGAACCCTGGCTAACAAGTTGAATCAGCAATACAACATTTGGTTTAATTATTTATTTACTAAATACCTAACTAATCACACAGAATTACATATACACAGAATGAATCATACCTTGATTACAAATTATATCATGAAGGAAAACGTCCCTGGCGGAGGGAATGGATATGACAGCTGGTTACACAAAGAAAAGGGGGGTTGGGTTTGAGTAAAAGAGCGGGAAGACTTGAGGAACAAAGGGAGAAGCCATGCTATCATAAATGCAGTATCTTATGCATTCTAAATTACCGCCCATTTGGAAAAGGAAAATGCAATAAATATTTACGCTGAGCTGCGCTTCAGTAGGTTGGTGGTAGATGGAAGGCCGTGTTGCCCAACCGAGTCCTTTGTCCTTTGAAGAAGGTCTCTGTTGGTAAATTGTATACGTTGTAGTAACGTCGTTGCCTGGTAGACGGGATACTTTGTCTGTTCTTTCCTAGCCCTCGTTTGCAGCTGCTGTTGCTAACTCAACGGCTAGGAGGTATCACTCTGTAGTGAATAAGAGTTCAAAGTTCATACCATTCGCAACCAAAGCTCACACTGAGGTTGGCTTAGTTCTGTAGTTGACATGTTAGTCCTTTTAACGTATGGACCGTCGTCCTCACATCCTCGGAACAGGAGGTTACATTTTCATCAAGGCTTTATATAGTGGAGCGAGAAGGGTGTGTTTGAAAAGTTTTAGAACCCATGTCTCTTCACAGGGGCGGGCCACTGATTGTGCAGAGCCCTAACCTTATGAAAACCCAAATCTCTCATTTGGAAGCTAAAATTACATTTAATCTCTTCACCAATAATTGTATATTCAAACATTTAAATTGAACAACAATTCCATGTGAATCCGATAACTACAATGTGCAGACTTTCCACTGTAGAGTTTATGTCACACTATCATTGATGAGAATGTCTCAGATGACAACCGGACTGACATCATATTCATTAAATATCACCTCATATGTTCAATTGGTCTGATTACCAGGATATAGTTAATTTCCCCCCACCTTCTGATGTTCCCAGAATCTCTATGTTAACCAAAGGATTTTCAAATGTCACATCAGTAGGCTAGAGAGAGGAAAAAGGGGGGAGAGGTATTTATGGTTGTCATAAACTAACCCCAGGCCAACATCATGACACCAGCGTGACAACCTGGCCTTTAATGACAGACAAAATCTATGACACCTGCCTTTCATGACATACAAAATCTATGGCACCTCCCTTTAATGACAGACAAAATCTATGGCACCTGGCCTTTAATGACAGACAAAATCTATGGCACCTCCCTTTAATGACAGACAAAATATATGACACCTGCCTTTAATGACAGATAAAATGACGTTCACTTGAATCTGAATTGCATAACACTTCTTTAGCAATTGATAATGATAAGCATTATTGTTTGGTACGACTAACTGAAAAGTTGCATGTGAATCAGTGCAGATATTTGAATGCACAATTTAGCATTTTCTTGCAAACATACACTGCTTAACCCTGTTCTTAAAACTTGGGATATCTCTGCAAGAGGAAACAAGTGCACATGAATGAATGTCAGATATATGGCTCAGTGGCTGTGTGGCAATATGCATGTATATTTTTGGCAAGTGAGTGAGATATGCACTTGTCAACTTTCCAGTTGTTGCTGTGGACTCCACAAACCCAGTGGCATTATTTCACAGTACCACCTTTCCCGCTCCTGTCGTTAGTCATCTATCAATTCAGCCTCTTTGATTTCTGCCAGGCACTGCAAACCTGCTGACGAGCAGAAAAGATTCAATAGATGTCCCACATCAGCAAAGTTATACATTTAGTTGCATGTTTTTAGGGAGGTTGGTAAGAGAGAAATAAGACAGGCATTTAGCATGTAGAGGGGCTTTGGGGAGCTGCTGAATAGTTTGGTCTAATGAAGAGAGTGAAAGACCTCTTCCTTTAGGAACCATTGAGTCTATATGTTTTGACCATGACAACTTGCTATTTAGGATTACACCCAGCAGTTTAGTCTCCTCACCTTGCTCAATTGCCACATTATTCAATAATATAGTGAACAAAAATATAAATGCAACATGCAACAATTTCAAAGATTTTACTGAGTTACAGTTCATATAAGGAAATCAGTCAATTTAAATAAATGAATTAGGCCCTAATGTATGGTCAGGGGTGCAGCCATGGGTGGACCTTGTAGGGTATAGGCCCACCCACTTGGCAGCCAGGGACACCCACTGGGGAGCCAGGCCCAGCCAATCAGAATTTGTTTTTCCCCACAAGAGGGCTTTATTACAGACATAAATACTACATATTTTCTTCAGCTCATGAAACATGGGACCAACACTTTACATGTGTTTAGACCAGACATATTTAACCAGACACATAATTGATTATGGTCACTGTAGTTAATTATAATGTTTTCTGCACTAAACTACAGTATGTAGAATATTAGCCTGTTGGAAACTACAACTCCCTACTACATTGCACAGCTCAAGCTTGATCTGAATTATCTCTATAGAAACTGCACACCTCACAACAAAACAAAAAAAGTACTAAATGAAATTCTAATACTTGAACTGATGTCGATCAATTAGTTGTTTAAAAAAGAAAATGTTGGTTAATCTCACAGCACCAAGAACTTGTAATCTAGTGTATGATAAAACACAAAGATCCCTAGCATATGATTGTCACCAAAATTACATCTATGTCAAATCACGGTGAACAGCAGGATTCTTTCTGAGCTGTCAATATTAATCCAGACATCAACATTGAAAAATACCCATTAGATCAGCCAGTCACCATTCAGCTTCATGAAAGGAGATGACAGGATTATATGTGTACTGTTTAGTGAAGTCCAGGTGATATACAGACAGGATAATTACCATGTTCTCACAACTGCTTTTCTCAAAGAATGTACATGATGGTGACTGAATGCAAAGTAGTCCATTTCCTATTCAACGTATTTGTCTGTCGTCATTACTCTACAGTCTAAATGGTAGTTTGTTGTGGTAGCATTACAACATAATCAGATTGAAATTAGTCATGGTTAATGCATGGTAAGGCACCTTCCTTATGCACAATACCATACAGTGCCTTTGGAAGTATTCAGACCCCTTGACGTTAAGCTCTAGAGCTCTAGAGTTCCTCTGTGGAGATGGGAGAACCTTTCAGAAAGACAACAATCTCTGCAGCACTCCACCAATCAGGCATTTATGGCTAGACGGAAGCCCCTCCTCAGTAAAAGGCACATGACAGCCCGCTTGGAGTTTGCCAAAAGGCACCTAAAGACTGTCAGACCATGAGAAACATGATTCGCTGGTCTGGTGAAACCAGTATTGAACTCTGAATGCCAAGTTTCACGTCTGGAAGAAACTTGACATCATCCCTACGGTGAAGCATGGGGGTGGAAGCATCTTTCTGTGGAAATGATTTTCAGCGGCAGGGACTGGGAGACTATTCAGGATCGAGAGAAAGATGAACAGAGCAAAGTACAGAGAAATCCTTGATGATAACAGTGAAGCAACACTCTCCATCCAACCTGACAGAGTTTGGGAGGATCTGCAGAGAAGAATGGGAGAAACTCCCCAAATACAGGTGTCCCAAGCTTGTAGCGTCATACCCAAGAAGACTCAAGGCTGTAATCGCTGCCAAAGGTACTTCAACAAAGTACTGAGTAAAAACCTGTTTTTGCTTTGTCATTATGGGTATTGTGTGTAGATTGATGAGGGAGAAAAACAATTGAATCAATTTTAGAATAAGGCTGTAACGTAACAAAATGTGAAAAAAGTCAAGGGGTCTGAATACTTTCCGAAGGCACTGTATCTAACCTATTGATTCTTGATTGTTTCGGGAATTGACAGGTCCCCCTGTTCTTGTTCAATTGTAACCCACACATCAAAGGCTTTTGGCTGGTATTTTTCAATGGCACAGGGATTTAGCCTAAAGCACTGCAGCAGTACACAGGCCCTTGAGTTCCTGTATGCTAATAGTCAGGTGAAAAGGGTCTGTGTTCCCTTTGTAGCGTCTGCTCATTGTTTCTGAGGGGGAAAAAGGGCTCTGCTCTGCAGCATTGATATGGGGCACAGACGCCCGTGGCGCCCCTAAAAGCCATCCACACTGGCCTATGAACAGGTGTTGAATGAAATCCAGACAAATGCTGAAGAGACCTGTGTTTGACACCTATCCATCAGCAGCGGAGCGAGTGGCAATGGCCGGTTCAACAATCCGCCCACTGGAAACACCTGTGTCGCCCGCGGCCCCCGCGTCTCTTAATGATCTGCCAGTCATATCACAGAGCCATGTGTGCCCATCATAGGGGGGAAATGATGAACAACAATGTTGTCCGTCCTTAATTATCCTCCTCCGTGCTTTATTAAAATGTCATTTGGTCCTAATCAAAGTAATATCCTGTAGGTCAAACAATAAAGGAGATCACCTGATAGCAGCCCTGTTTCCAGGGGAGCGTGATCCTAGTCTCTGCTGACGACAAACTCATTACGGGCTATAATGTATCAAGTACACAGCAGGACACAATTGGATTTGTATAGTGCTATTCGATCATAATGATGTGTGCTCCTCTACCCTGCATACTGTAGTACCAAACCAAATCAAATGAAATAGTTGATTTGATTTTAGCCTAGCTAGCTGTATGATGTTTCAAAGTTATGCTAGTGTTTGATGCCTTGTTGATTAATCTAAATGAGTCATCTAAGACAGGTGATATATTTTCCCTTCATGCTTATAGTAGCCTATGTGCTGTCCAGTTTATGTGACCACGTTAACCCTATATTTATACACTGAATGTACAAAACATTAAAAATGCCTTCCTAATATTGAGTTGCATACCCCCACCCAAAGGACACTCTTCAAGGTGTGGACAGCGTTCCACAGGGATGGTGGCCCATGCTGACTCCAATGCTTCCGACTGTTTTATCAAGTTGGCTTGATGTCCTTTGGGTGGTGGACCATTCTCAATGCACACGGGAAACTGTTGAATGTGAAAAACCCAGCAACGCTGCAGTTCTTGACACAAACCGGTGGGCCTGGCACCTACTACCATACCACATTCAAAGGCACTTAAATATTTTGTCTTGCCCATTCACCCTCTGAATGGCACACATACACAATCCATGTCTCAATTGTCTCAAGACTTGAAAATCTGTCTCCCCCTTCATCTACATTGATTGAAGTCAATTTAACAAGAGACATCAATGTGGGAACATAGCTTTTGCCTGGATTCACCTGGTCAGTCTATGTCATGGAAAGAGAAGGTGTTCATAATGCTTTGTACATTATGTGCAGATCCATGCCTTCAGTCCATGGCCACTGTCCCCATGGTCTTGTATTGCCAGACATCACACCATATTTGTCACGCTCTGACCTTTATTTCCTTTGTTTTGTCTTTATTTAGTATGGTCAGGGCGTGAGTTGGGGTGGGCAGTCTATGTTTGTTTTTCTATGTTTGGTTTCTGTTTCGGCCTAGTATGGTTCTCAATCAGAGGCAGGTGTCGTTAGTTGTCTCTGATTGAGAATCATACTTAGGTAGCCTGTGTTTCACTGTTGGTTTGTGGGTGTTTGTTTCCGTGTGTGTTTATCGCCACACGTACTGTTTCGGTTTTTGTAGATTTCACGTTATCGTTTATTGTCTTTATTAAAAACATCATGGACACTTACGACGCTGCATCTTGGTCCGATCCTTACTCCTCTTCAGACGAAAAGGAGATCTGCCGTTACAATATTGTTATGAAGACATTACACCATATAGTTATGTAGACATTACACCATATAGTTATGAAGACATTACACCATATTGTTATCAATATATTACACCATATTGTTATGAAGACATTACACCATATAGTTATGAAGACAATACACCATATTGTTATCAATATATTACACCATATAGTTATGAAGACATTACACCATATAGTTATGAAGACATTACACCATATAGTTATGAAGACATTACACCATATAGTTATGAAGACATTACACCATATAGTTATGAAGACATTACACCATATAGTTATGAAGACATTACACCGTATTGTTATGAAGACATTACACCATATAGTTATGAAGACATTACACCATATAGTTATGAAGACATTACACCATATAGTTATGAAGACATTACACCATATTGTTATGAAGACATTACACCATATTGTTATGAAGACATTACACCATATTGTTATGAAGATTACACCATATTGTTATGAAGACATTACACCATATTGTTATGAAGACATTACACCAATATATTACACCATATTGTTATGAAGACATTACACCATATAGTTATGAAGACATTACACCATATTGTTATCAATATATTACACCATATAGTTATGAAGACATTACACCATATTGTTATCAATATATTACACCATATTGTTATAAAGACATTACACCATATAGTTATGAAGACATTACACCATATAGATATGAAGACATTACACCATATTGTTATGAAGACATTACACCATATAGATATGAAGACATTACACCATATTGTTATGAAGACATTACACCATATAGTTATGAAGACATTACACCATATAGTTATGAAGACATTACACCATATAGTTATGAAGACATTACACCATATAGTTATGAAGACATTACACCATATTGTTATCAATATATTACACCATATTGTTATAAAGACATTACACCATATAGTTATGAAGACATTACACCATATTGTTATCAATATATTACACCATATTGTTATAAAGACATTACACCATATAGATATGAAGACATTACACCATATTGTTATGAAGACATTACACCATATAGTTATGAAGACATTACACCATATAGTTATGAAGACATTACACCATATTGTTATCAATATATTACACCATATTGTTATAAAGACATTACACCATATAGTTATGAAGACATTACACCATATTGTTATGAAGACATTACACCATATTGTTATCAATATATTACACCATATAGTTATGAAGACATTACACCATATTGTTATGAAGACATTACACCATATTGTTATCAATATATTACACCATATTGTTATGAAGACATTACACCATATTGTTATGAAGACATTACACCATATAGTTATGAAGACATTACACCATATTGTTATGAAGACATTACACCATATTGTTATTACACCATAAGTTATGAAGACATTACACCATATAGTTATGAAGACATTACACCATATAGTTATGAAGACATTACACCAGTTATGAAGACATTTATGAAGACATTACACCATATAGTTATGAAGACATTACACCATATAGTTATGAAGACATTACACCATATAGTTATAGACATTACACCATATAGTTATGAAGACATTACACCATATTGTTATGAAGACATTACACCATATTGTTATGAAGACATTACACCATATTGTTATCAATATATTACACCATATTGTTATGAAGACATTACACCATATTGTTATGAAGACATTACACCATATAGTTATGAAGACATTACCATATTGTTATGAAGACATTACACCATATTGTTATGAAGACATTACACCATATTGTTATATTACACCATATGAAGACATTACACCATATAGTTATGAAGACATTACACCATATTGTTATGAAGACATTACACCATATAGTTATATTACACCATATTGTACATTACACCATATTGTTATCAATATATTACACCATATTGTTATAAAGACATTACACCATATAGTTATGAAGACATTACACCATATTGTTATGAAGATATTACACCATATTGTTATAAAGACATTACACCATATAGATATGAAGACATTACACCATATTGTTATGAAGACATTACACCATATAGTTATGAAGACATTACACCATATAGTTATGAAGACATTACACCATATTGTTATCAATATATTACACCATATTGATATCAATATATTACACAACATATTGATATCAATATATTACACCATATAGTTATGAAGACATTACACCATATAGTTATGAAGACATTACACCATATAGTTATGAAGACATTACACCATATAGTTATGAAGACATTACACCATATAGTTATGAAGACATTACACCATATAGTTATGAAGACATTACACCGTATTGTTATGAAGACATTACACCATATTGTTATGAAGACATTACACCATATAGTTATGAAGACATTACACCATATAGTTATGAAGACATTACACCGTATTGTTATGAAGACATTACACCATATTGTTATGAAGACATTACACCATATTGTTATCAAGACATTACACCATATTGTTATGAAGACATTACACCATATAGGAATGAAGACATTACACCATATTGTTATCAATATATTACACCATATTGTTATAAAGACATTACACCATATAGATATGAAGACATTACACCATATTGTTATGAAGACATTACACCATATAGTTATGAAGACATTACACCATATAGTTATGAAGACATTACACCATATTGTTATCAATATATTACACCATATTGATATCAATATATTACAACATATTGTTATGAAGACATTACACCATATAGTTATGAAGACATTACACCATATAGTTATGAAGACATTACACCATATTGTTATGAAGACATTACACCATATAGTTATGAAGACATTACACCATATAGTTATGAAGACATTACACCATATAGTTATGAAGACATTACACCATATTGTTATGAAGACATTACACCATATAGTTATGAAGACATTACACCATATAGTTATGAAGACATTACACCATATAGTTATGAAGACATTACACCATATAGTTATGAAGACATTACACCATATAGTTATGAAGACATTACACCATATAGTTATGAAGACATTACACCATATTGTTATCAATATATTACACCATATTGTTATGAAGACATTACACCATATTGTTATCAATATATTACACCATATTGTTATGAAGACATTACACCATATTGTTATGAAGACATTACACCATATTGTTATCAATATATTACACCATATGTTATGAAGACATTACACCATATAGTTTGTTATTACACCATATTGTTATGAAGACATTACACCATATAGTTATGAAGACATTACACCATATAGTTATCAATACATTACACCATATTGTTATGAAGACATTACACCATATTGTTATGAAGACATTACACCATATTGTTGAAGACATTACACCATATTGTTATGAAGACATTACACCATATTGTTATAAAGACATTACACCATATAGATATGAAGACATTACACCATATTGTTATGAAGACATTACACCATATAGATATGAAGACATTACACCATATAGTTATGAAGACATTACACCATATTGTTATGAAGACATTACACCATATAGTTATGAAGACATTACACCATATTGTTATCAATATATTACACCATATTGTTATACAATATAGTTTACACCATATAGTTATGAAGACATTACACATATAGTTATGAAGACATTATAGTTATGAAGACATTACACCATATAGTTATGAAGACATTACACCATATAGTTATGAAGACATTACACCATATTGTTATCAATATATTACACCATATTGTTATAAAGACATTACACCATATAGTTATGAAGACATTACACCATATTGTTATGAAGACATTACACCATATTGTTATCAATATATTACACCATATTGATATCAATATATTACAACATATTGTTATGAAGACATTACACCATATTGTTATGAAGACATTACACCATATTGTTATCAATATATTACACCATATTGTTATGAAGATATTACACCATATTGTTATCAATATATTACACCATATAGTTATGAAGACATTACACCATATAGTTATGAAGACATTACACCATATAGTTATGAAGACATTACACCATTTAGTTATGAAGACATTACACCGTATTGTTATGAAGACATTACACCATATAGTTATGAAGACATTACACCATATTGTTATCAATATATTACACCATATTGTTATGAAGACATTACACCATATTGTTATCAATATATTACACCATATTGTTATGAAGACATTACACCATATTGTTATGAAGACATTACACCATATTGTTATCAATATATTACACCATATAGTTATGAAGACATTACACCATATAGTTATGAAGACATTACACCATATAGTTATGAAGACATTACACCATATAGTTATGAAGACATTACACCATATTGTTATGAAGACATTACACCATATGTTAAGACATTACACCATATACACCATATTGTTATGAAGACATTACACCATATTGTTATCAATATATTACACCATATAGTTATGAAGACATTACACCATATTGTTATGAAGACATTACACCATATTGTTATGAAGATATTACACCATATAGTTATGAAGACATTACACCATATTGTTATGAAGACATTACACCATATTGTTATGAAGACATTACACCATATAGTTATGAAGACATTACACCATATAGTTATGAAGACATTACACCATATAGTTATGAAGACATTACACCATATAGTTTGAAGACACCATATTGTTATGAAGACATTACACCATATAGTTATGAAGACATTACACCATATAGTTATGAAGACATTACACCATATTGTTATCAATATATTACACCATATAGTTATGAAGACATTACACCATATAGTTATGAAGACATTACACCATATTGTTATGAAGACATTACACCATATAGTTATGAAGACATTACACCATATTGTTATATTACACCATATTGTTATCAATATATTACACCATATGTGTTATGAAGACATTACACCATATTGTTATGAAGACATTACACCATATAGTTATGAAGACATTACACCATATTGTTATCAATATATTACACCATATAGTTATGAAGACATTACACCATATAGTTATGAAGACATTACACCATATAGTTATGAAGACATTACACCATATAGTTATGAAGACATTACACCATATAGTTATGAAGACATTACACCATATAGTTATGAAGACATTACACCATATTGTTATGAAGACATTACACCATATAGTTATGAAGACATTACACCATATTGTTATCAATATATTACACCATATAGTTATGAAGACATTACACCATATTGTTATCAAGACATTACACCATATTGTTATGAAGACATTACACCATATTGTTATCAATATATTACACCATATTGTTATCAATATATTACACCATATTGTTATGAAGACATTACACCATATTGTTATGAAGACATTACACCATATTGTTATGAAGACATTACACCATATTGTTATCAATATATTACACCATATAGTTATGAAGACATTACACCATATAGTTATGAAGACATTACACCATATAGTTATGAAGACATTACACCATATAGTTATGAAGACATTACACCATATTGTTATCAATATATTACACCATATTGTTATAAAGACATTACACCATATAGATATGAAGACATTACACCATATTGTTATGAAGACATTACACCATATTGTTATAAAGACATTACACCATATAGATATGAAGACATTACACCATATTGTTATGAAGACATTACACCATATAGGAATGAAGACATTACACCATATAGTTATGAAGACATTACACCATATAGTTATGAAGACATTACACCATATAGTTATGAAGACATTACACCATATAGTTATGAAGACATTACACCATATAGTTATGAAGACATTACACCATATTGTTATGAAGACATTACACCATATAGTTATGAAGACATTACACCATATAGATATGAAGACATTACACCATATTAGTTATAAAGACATTACACCATATAGTTATGAAGACATTACACCATATAGTTATGAAGACATTACACCATATAGTTATGAAGACATTACACCATATAGTTATGAAGACATTACACCATATAGTTATGAAGACATTACACCATATATATGAAGACATTACACCATATTGTTATGAAGACATTACACCATATATATGAAGACATTACACCATATTGTTATGAAGACATTACACCATATAGTTATGAAGACATTACACCATATAGTTATGAAGACATTACACCATATAGTTATGAAGACATTACACCATATAGTTATGAAGACATTACACCATATAGTTATGAAGACATTACACCATATAGTTATGAAGACATTACACCATATAGTTATGAAGACATTACACCATATAGTTATGAAGACATTACACCATATAGTTATGAAGACATTACACCATATAGTTATGAAGACATTACACCATATAGATATGAAGACATTACACCATATAGTTATGAAGACATTACACCATATAGTTATGAAGACATTACACATTACATTACACCATATAGTTATGAAGACATTACACCATATAGTTATGAAGACATTACACCATATAGTTATGAAGACATTACACCATATATATGAAGACATTACACCATATAGATATGAAGACATTACACCATATTGTTATGAAGACATTACACCATATTGTTATAAAGACATTACACCATATAGATATGAAGACATTACACCATATTGTTATGAAGACATTACACCATATAGGAATGAAGACATTACACCATATTGTTATCAATATATTACACCATATTGTTATAAAGACATTACACCATATAGATATGAAGACATTACACCATATTGTTATGAAGACATTACACCATATAGTTATGAAGACATTACACCATATAGTTATGAAGACATTACACCATATTGTTATAAAGACATTACACCATATAGATATGAAGACATTACACCATATTGTTATGAAGACATTACACCATATTGTTATGAAGACATTACACCATATTGTTATCAATATATTACACCATATTGTTATAAAGACATTACACCATATAGATATGAAGACATTACACCATATAGTTATGAAGACATTACACCATATAGTTATCAATATATTACACCATATTGTTATGAAGACATTACACCATATTGTTATGAAGACATTACACCATATTGTTATCAATATATTACACCATATAGTTATGAAGACATTACACCATAGTTATCAATATATTACACCATATAGTTATGAAGACATTACACCATATTGTTATGAAGACATTACACCATATAGTTATGAAGACATTACACCATATTGTTATAAAGACATTACACCATATAGATATGAAGACATTACACCATATTGTTATAAAGACATTACACCATATTGTTATAAAGACATTACACCATATAGATATGAAGACATTACACCATATAGTTATGAAGACATTACACCATATTGTTATAAAGACATTACACCATATAGTTATGAAGACATTACACCATATTGTTATGAAGACATTACACCATATAGTTATGAAGTTATGAAGACATTACACCATATAGTTATGAAGACATTACACCATATAGTTATGAAGACATTACACCATATTGTTATCAATATATTACACCATATTGTTATGAAGACATTACACCATATTGTTATAAAGACATTACACCATATTGTTATAAAGACATTACACCATATAGTTATGAAGACATTATACCATATTGTTATGAAGACATTACACCATATTGTTATCAATATATTACACCATATTGATATCAATATATTACAACATATTGTTATGAAGACATTACACCATATTGTTATCAATATATTACACCATATAGTTATGAATATATTACACCATATTGTTATCAATATATTACACCATATAGTTATGAATATATTACACCATATTGTTATCAATATATTACACCATATAGTTATGAAGACATTACACCATATTGTTATCAATATATTACACCATATTGTTATCAATATATTACACCATATAGTTATGAAGACATTACACCATATTGTTATGAAGACATTACACCATATAGTTATGTAGACATTACACCATATAGTTATATAGTTATGTAGACATTACACCATATTGTTATCAATATATTACACCATATAGTTATGAAGACATTACACCATATAGATATGAAGACATTACACCATATAGTTATGAAGACATTACACCATATAGTTATGAAGACATTACACCATATTGTTATGAAGACATTACACCATATTGTTATGAAGACATTACACCATATAGTTATGAAGACATTACACCGTATTGTTATGAAGACATTACACCATATAGTTATGAAGACATTACACCATATTGTTATCAATATATTACACCATATAGTTATGAAGACATTACACCATATTGTTATCAATATATTACACCATATAGTTATGAAGACATTACACCATATAGTTATGAAGACATTACACCATATTGTTATGAAGACATTACACCATATAGTTATGAAGACATTACACCAAGTTATCAATATATTACACCATATAGTTATGAAGACATTACACCATATTGTTATCAATATATTACACCATATAGTTATGAAGACATTACACCATATTGTTATCACCATATTGTTATGAAGACATTACACCATATTGTTATGAAGACATTACACCATATAGTTATGAAGACATTACACCATATTGTTATCAATATATTACACCATATAGTTATGAAGACATTACACCATATTGTTATCAATATATTACACCATATTGTTATGAAGACATTACACCATATTGTTATGAAGACATTACACCATATTGTTATGAAGAATGAAGACATTACACCATATTGTTATGAAGACATTACACCATATAGTTATGTAGACATTACACCATATTGTTATGAAGACATTACACCATATTGTTATGAAGACATTAGACATTACACCATATAGTTATGAAGACATTACACCATATTGTTATGAAGACATTACACCATATTGTTATCAAGACATTACACCATATAGTTATGAAGACATTACACCATATTGTTATGAAGACATTACACCATATTGATATCAATATATTACACCATATAGTTATGAAGACATTACACCATATTGTTATGAAGACATTACACCATATTGATATCAATATATTACAACATATTGTTATGAAGACATTACACCATATAGTTATGAAGACATTACACCATATTGTTATGAAGACATTACACCATATTGTTATCAATATATTACACCATATAGTTATGAAGACATTACACCATATAGTTATGAAGACATTACACCATATAGTTATGAAGACATTACACCATATAGTTATGAAGACATTACACCATATTGTTATGAAGACATTACACCATATTGTTATAGATATGAAGACATTACACCATATAGTTATGAAGACATTACACCATATTGTTATGAAGACATTACACCATATAGTTATGAAGACATTACACCATATTGTTATGAAGACATTACACCATATAGTTATGAAGACATTACACCATATAGTTATGAAGACATTACACCATATAGTTATGAAGACATTACACCATATAGTTATGAAGACATTACACCATATTGTTATGAAGACATTACACCATATAGTTATGAAGACATTACACCATATAGTTATGAAGACATTACACCATATTGTTATCAATATATTACACCATATTGTTATGAAGACATTACACCATATTGTTATGAAGACATTACACCATATTGTTATCAATATATTACACCATATAGTTATGAAGACATTACACCATATAGTTATGTAGACATTACACCATATTGTTATCAATATATTACACCATATAGATATGAAGACATTACACCATATTGTTATGAAGACATTACACCATATTGTTATCAATATATTACACCATATAGTTATGAAGACATTACACCATATAGTTATGAAGACATTACACCATATTGTTATCAATATATTACACCATATTGTTATCAATATATTACACCATATTGTTATAAAGACATTACACCATATAGTTATGAAGACATTACACCATATTGTTATGAAGACATTACACCATATTGTTATCAATATATTACACCATATTGATATCAATATATTACAACATATTGTTATGAAGACATTACACCATATAGTTATGAAGACATTACACCATATAGTTATGAAGACATTACACCATATTGTTATCAATATATTACACCATATAGTTATGAAGACATTACACCATATAGTTATGAAGACATTACACCATATAGTTATGTAGACATTACACCATATTGTTATCAATATATTACACCATATTGTTATGAAGACATTACACCATATTGTTATCAATATATTACACCATATAGTTATGAAGACATTACACCATATTGTTATGAAGACATTACACCATATTGTTATCAATATATTACACCATATTCTTATGAAGACATTACACCATATTGTTATGAAGACATTACACCATATTGTTATGAAGACATTACACCATATTGTTATGAAGACATTACACCATATAGTTATGAAGACATTACACCATATAGTTATGAAGACATTACACCATATTGTTATGAAGACATTACACCATATTGTTATGAAGACATTACACCATATTGTTATCAATATATTACACCATATTGTTATGAAGACATTACACCATATAGTTATGAAGACATTACACCATATTGTTATGAAGACATTACACCATATTGTTATGAAGACATTACACCATATTGTTATGAAGACATTACACCATATTGTTATCAATATATTACACCATATTGTTATCAAGACATTACACTATATTGTTATCAATATATTACACTGGGTTGGGTTGGTAATGTCTCTTAGCTCCTCTCCACTGGGCTGGGTTGGTAATGTCTCTCGGCTCCTCTCCACTATGCTGGGTTGGTAATATCTCTCAGCTCCTCTCCACTGGGTTGGGTTGGTAATGTCTCTCAGCTCCTCTCCACTATGCTGGGTTGGTAATATCTCTCAGCTCCTCTCCACTGGGTTGGGTTGGTAATGTCTCTCAGTTCTTCTCCACTAGGCTGGGTTGGTAATGTCTCTCAGTTTCTCTCCACTGGGTTGGGCTGGTAATGTCTCTCAGCTCCTCTCCGCTGGGTTGGTAATGTCTCTCAGTTTCTCTCCACTGGGTTGGGCTGGTAATGTTTCTCAGCTCCTCTCCACCGGGTTGGGTTGGTAATGTCCCTCAGTTCCTCTCCACTGGGCTGGGTTGGTAATGTCTCTCAGTTCCTCACCACTGGGTTGGGTTGGTAATGTCTCTCGGCTCCGCTGGGTTTGTTTGGTAATGTATCTCAACTCCTCTCCACTGGGCTGGGAATGTCTCTCAGTTCCTCTCCACTGGGTTGGGTTGGTAATGTCTCTCAGTTCCTCTCCACTGGGTTGGGTTGGTAATGTCTCTCAGTTCCTCTCCACTGGGTTGGGTTGGTAATGTATCTCAACTCCTCTCCACTGGGCTGGGAATGTCTCTCAGTTCCTCACCACTGGGTTGGGTTGGTAATGTCTCTCGACTCCGCTGGGTTTGTTTGGTAATGTATCTCAACTCCTCTCCACTGGGCTGGGAATGTCTCTCAGTTCCTCTCCACTGGGTTGGGTTGGTAATGTCTCTCAGTTCCTCTCAACTGGGTTTGGTTGGTAATGTCTCTTGGGTTCCTCTCCACTGGGTTGGGTTGGTAATGTATCTCAACTCCTCTCCACTGGGCTGGGAATGTCTTCAGTTCCTCACCACTGGGTTGGGTTGGTAATGTCTCGGCTCTGGGTTTGTTTGGTAATGTATCTCAACTCCTCTCCACTGGGCTGGGAATGTCTCTCAGTTCCTCTCCACTGGGTTGGGTTGGTAATGTCTCTCAGTTCCTCTCAACTGGGTTTGGTTGGTAATGTCTCTTGGGCTCCTCTCTGCTGGGTTGGGTTGGTAATGTCTCTCAGTTTCTCTCCACTGGGTTGGGTTGGTAATGTCTCTCAGTTCCTCTCCACTGGGTTGGGTTGGTAATGTCTCTCAGTTCCTCTCTGCTGGGTTGGGTTGGTAATGTCTCTCAGCTCCTCTCCACTGGGTTGGGTTGGTAATGTCTCTCAGCTCCTCTCCACTGGGCTGGGTTGGTAATGTCTCTCAGCTCCTCTCCACTGGGCTGGGTTGGTAATGTCTCTCAGCTCCTCTCCACTGGGCTGGGTTGGTGCTGACTGTGCCTGGATGTTAATCTCCATCTACAGTAATCCATGTGTGGACTGGAGGGTGACCAATACACAGCAGATACAGCTACAGCTAACTCCTCCAGTGAAGGGGAGGAAGAAGAACCACAGATTGGATACAGGTGTGAGGCAATGTGATGCTTCATCAAAATACATTTTGTCCTCATCTCTTCAGATTTTTTTTCACCCAGATTTATGACCAATCGTCCTCTTCAACAATATGGACTATGCCGACTCTACTTTGAACATAGTCATTGGATTGGCAATGGAATAATTTGTATTTATATTTTCCTATTGTCGAGGGATTGCAATACACGTAACTAAGCAGCCAGAGGTCAAGGTATTCAGGCAGCTTGTTTATTGGAATGACAGAATGACAGTGCCATCTTTTGACAAAGATTTAGAGGTTTGCGGTCGGGGGCTTCGCCTAACACTCCTCTGTCCATCCATTTTATCCTTCACTGCTCCTTAGTGGCCTGCACAATGTTAAAGGTGTCCTGGCTGCCACATGTCATGGAGGCACGTCACAGGGTGACACAGAGGCAGCCACGGCAAACAGGACAGAGATTATTTTTAGCCATGCCTTTGTCTGGGTTGTTGCACAGAGCCTGAGGTTAGCTGACAGGACAAACTTAACTCTACAACTCCTTTATGAGATATTATTTTATATGAATTAATTTAGTTTTTGTTAGTGTAGGCCATAGCCGCTAACCTACAATGGATCATTCTGGTATTATACCAATGTTTCTCTTTTCTTGAATTGAAATTTGCATTAATTTATTCATTTTTTTGTTCTCATTTGAATTCTGATTTAAATGCCAGGTGCTGAACAGAAACTTTGAGCCCATTTACATTCAGTAAAGCCTGGCTGTACAGTCTTAATATTGTTCCAATTCCCTCTTTTATTCTTCATGGTTTTATAGTACTTATCCAGCTACCTCATATTTCAAGAATGCTTACACACACCGGAGAGAATTTAATGCTGAATGAAATGCTACATGAAATATGCAAGGAGAAGTGTGAAAAGTCCCTTTTAGAATATGTGCAATATAAATGGCTGCTTGGCTAGAGTTAGTTGGGAGACAGACAGAGCACGAGTCCTATCTCCATCTCTACCAGGTGGGACAGAGAGCATGAGTCCTATCTCCATCTCTACCAGGTGGGACAGAGAGCATGAGTCCTATCTCCAACTCTACCAAGTGGGACAGAGAGCATGAGTCCTGTCTCCATCTCTACCAGGTGGGACAGAGAGCATGAGTCCTATCTCCATCTCTACCAGGTGGGACCAGGTGGGACAGAGAGCATGAGTCCTATCTCCATCTCTACCAGGTGGGACAGAGAGCATGAGTCATGTCTCCATCTCTACCAGGTGGGACAGGGAGCATGAGTCCTATCTCCATCTCTACCAGGTGGGACAGAGAGCATGAGTCCTATCTCCATCTCTACCAGGTGGGACAGAGAGCACGAGTCCTGTCTCCATCTCTACCAGGTGGGACAGAGAGCATGAGTCCTATCTCCATCTCTACCAGGTGGGACAGAGAGCATGAGTCCTGTCTCCATCTCTACCAGGTGGGAAAGAGAGCATGAGTCCTATCTCCATCTCTACCAGGTGGGACAGAGAGCATGAGTCATGTCTCCATCTCTACCAGGTGGGACAGGGAGCATGAGTCCTATCTCCATCTCTACCAGGTGGGACAGAGAGCATACGTCCTATCAATTCAATTCAATTCAAGGGCTTTATTGGCATGGGAAACATGTGTTAACATTGCCAAAGCAAGTGAGGTAGATAATACAGCAAGTGAGGTAGCAAGTGATGTAGATAATATATAAAGTGAATATATAAAGTGAAATAAACAATAAAAATTAACAGTAAACATTACACATACAGAAGTTTCAAAACAATGAAGACATTACAAATGTCATATATATATATATATATATATATATATATATATATATATATATATATATATATATATATATATATATATATATATACAGTGTTTTAACAATGTACAAATGGTTAAAGGACACAAGATCAAATAAATAAGCATAAATATGGGTTGTATTTACAATGGTGTTTGTTCTTCACTGGTTGCCCTTTTCTCGTGACAACAGGTCACAAATCTTGCTGCTGTGATGGCACACTGTGGAATTTCACCCAGTAGATATGGGAGTTTATCAAAATTGGATTTGTTTTCGAATTCTTTGTGGATCTGTGTAATCTGAGGGAAATATGTCTCTCTAATATGGTTATACATTGGGCAGGAGGTTCTCCATCTCTACCAGGTGGGACAGAGAGCATGAGTCCTATCTCCATCTCTACCAGGTGGGACAGAGAGCATGAGTGCTATCTCCATCTCTACCAGGTGGGTTGGCTCTGAGAAAAACCTTTCACTGGTGGAGGATATAACAGAAGCAGACCATTGGAAAGTCACAATGAACTAAAGATTTGGGGAGGCTGAGAGGAACATAAGAAATATTTTGAATATTGGAAAAGCTTGGCCAAATTGTAGCCTCCAGGACATGTATCCGGAATGACCTTGACAGCGTGGGACAGTGTCTCATCCAGACGGAGGGAGGCCAAGCCGCATTCCAATCACATCGATGAGAATAGCAGAGGGGTTCAACATTCTGCTAGTTCCCCCTCATCCACACTGACACACTCCTATAAAAACATAGCTGAGCAAGTAATTGAGTTGTGAATTGTTGTTTCTCCATCTATATCCTTGTCGATGGAGTTACTATAGATTACTTGTCAGGGGGAGAATGAAGGGAATCAGATGAGTCTTTTGCTTCTTCTTATTAGTCTTAGGCAGCTGTGGTGAACGCCTCTTCTCGTGCTTTGATAACTCTACCTACATGTACATATTGCCTCAATTACCTCGACACTGATACCCCGCACATTGACTCTGTACTGGTACCCCCTGTATATAGCCCTGCCATTGTTATTTACTGCTGCTCTTTAATTATTTGTTTTTCTTATCTCTTACTTTTGGGGGGGTATTTTCTTAAAACTGCATTGTTGGTTAAAGGGTTTGTAAATTAAGAATTTCACTGTAAGATCTACACCTATTGTATTAGGCGCATGTGACAAATAACATTTGATTGGATTTGATCAGGTAAATGGGTCAAGGCCCATAGGCAAAGTAATAACTGTACCACAGAAGCAAAGAAGAAATGTGATTTTCCCCTTTATGCATACGGTGAGCTCCAAAGGTATTGAGACAGTGACATTCTTTGTTGTTGCTTTGGCTCTGTACTCCAGCACATTGGATTAGGAATTATACAATGACTATGAGGTTAAAGTGCAGACTATCAGCTTTAATTTGAGGGTATTTTCATCCAAATCGGGTGAACCATATAGAAATATTGTACATAGTCCCTCCATTTTAAGGGACCAAAAGTATTGGGACAAAAGGCTCAGATGGAAGTATCCAAGCAGTAGATACAGCTCCTTTAAATATTAAATATGACTTTTGTAATACAGTAAATAGCTCAACGTTAAGGCTATCTTACAAACTAATGTAACATTCAACCTTAACATGAGTAACACATCCATGGCCACATTTAGAGGTTACTGTAACTATAAATGTCTTATGTAATCATAGGAAGTGTGCATGTTCAACACAGCATGCAAAGGTTGCAGGTCTGTGGAGAGCTTCACAATTGCTTTAATAATCTGCACAGGATCTCGAACTGCATTGATCAATTGCACCTTGTACTTTTAATGTAATCTCAACTGCAGTCCATGTAATTTGGTTCTGCTATTAATTGAAGCACAGTGATAATACATTTCTCTGTTATATAAATAAACAGAATATGTGACATTGCATTCCCATTTTAACTTTTTCTGTGCTTTTAAATGATTGAAAGCATAGCGATAACACATTGGAAATTCAACTAACCTTTGGCTGTCTTTTTGAGCGGGCGAATATAGGTTGTAATCTCATTGATCAATGTCTCACCCATATATTAGCCAACGAACCAGGTTAAAATGACGTGGTGTGCCCAGAGGGGAACATGCAGTTACGCAGCCAGAGTATTAGTATCATTACAATCCCACAGCGAGACACATGCCTAACAAACACATATGTTAAATGATGATTTTCCACATCCGCTTGTGCAGATTTACAGTAGGCTATGGGAGGATGGTGTATTAAAGAGTAGCCATGCAGTATCACTGTCCTGGTGTTTTCACCGTGGTGTCGGCTCCCTATTCCCCAGTTCCCTGTGCTATTTCCTGCCGGCTCACAGCCCACAGACCATTACCGGCCTGGCCTCTCTGTCTGTGTGGCAGGCCACTCTCCCTGTGACCAGGTGCCACTCAAGATTGATGTTCTTGTTGGGCCAGGCTCCCATGTGGCCGATGCGTCCAGCGCCAGTCCGTGTGTGCCAGTCCCACTGGGCGTGCCACAGAGCAAAGCGCCGCTCCGAGCCACTCCACACTACTGCTGCTTCCGCGGCTGCAGAGAGACCGGGGTCCAGGCAGTACCCTACAGCCAGTCTGCTCATAGTTCAACTGGAATACTAAAACCATTGTGTTTCCATGTACCTCCTCCGTTCATCCATCCTGATTGTTTGACTAGTTTTCCTAATCAAACAGCGATTCCATGCTCAATACTTCTTCAAATATTGTTTGAGAATGATTGGACACAAGAAGCACAGTCTCCAGTATTGAGAATAAATGTGTCAATTTGCTGAAACTTCTGTTGCAAATTTTATTTCATGGAATACTGAAAATAAGCCGGTCTCTCCCATGTGGGCTGTGATGTACAGTACCAGTCAAAAGTTTGGACACACCTACTCATTCAAGGGTTTTTCCTTATTTTACTATTTTCTACATTGTAGAATAATAATGAAGACATCAAAACCATGAAATAACACATAAGGAATCATGTAGTAACCAAAAAAGTGTTAAACAAATCAAAATATTTAATATTTGAAAATCTTCAATGTAGCCACAATTTGCCTTCATGACAGCTTTGCACACTCTTGGCATTCTCTCAACCAGCTTCATGAGGTATTGACCTGGAATGCATTTCAATTAACAGGTGTGCCTTGTTAAAATTTGTGGAATTTCTTTCCTTCTTAATGTGTTTGAACCGATCAGTTGTGTTGTGACAAGGTAGGGGTGGTATACAGAGGATAGCCCTAATGGATAAAAGACCAAGTCCATATTGTGGCAAGAACGGCTCAAATAAGCAAAGAGAAACAACAGTCCATCATTACTGTAAGGCATGAAGGTCAGTCAATCTGGAAAATTTCAAGAACTTTGAAAATTTCTTCAAGTGCAGTCGCAAAAACCATCAATTGCTATGATGAAACTGGCTCTCATGAGGACAGCCACAGGAAAGGAAGACCCAGAGTTACCTCTGCTGCAGAGGATAAGTTCATTAGAGTTACCAGCCTCAGATTGCAGCCCAAATAAATGCTTTACAGAGTTCAAGTAACAGACAAAGCTCAACATCAACTGTTCAGAGGAGACTGTGTGAATCAGGCCTTCATGGTCGAATTGCTGCAAACAAACCACTACTAAAGGACATCAATAAGAAGACTTGCTTGGGCCAAGGAACACGAGCAATTGACATTAGACCAGTAGAAATCTCTCCTTCGGTCTGATGAGTCCAAATTTGAGATTTTTGGTTCCAACCGCCGTGTCTTTGTGAGACGCAGAGTAGGTGAACGGATGATCTCCGCATGTGTGGTTCCCACCGTGAAGCATGGAGGAGGAGGTGTGATGGTGTGGGCGTGCTTTGCTGGTGACACTGTTTGTGATTTATTTAGAATTCAATGCACACTTAACCAGCATGACTACAATGACCCAACATACATCCAGGCTGTGTAAGGGCTATTTGACCAAGAAGGAGAGTGATGGAGTGCTGCATCAGATGACCTGGCCTCCACAATCACCCTACCTCAACCCAATTGAGATGGTTTGGGATGAGTTGGACCGCAGAGTGAAGGAAAAGCAGCCAACAAGTACTCAGCATATGTGTGAACTACGTCAAGACTGTTGGAAAAGCATTCTAGGTGAAGCTGGTTAACAGAATGCCAGGAGTGTACAAAGCTGTCATCAAGGCGAAGTGTGGCTACTTTGAAGAATCACAAATATGTTTTGATTTGTTTAACACCTCTTTGTTTACTACATGATCCCATATGTGTTATTTCATAGTTTTGATGGCTTTAATATTATTCTACAATGTAGAAAATAGTAAAAATAAAGAAAAACCCTTGAATGTGTAGGTGCGTCCAAACGTTTGACTGGTACTGTATTTCTTTGTCTTGGTACATGTCTATAGAGCATATGTAGAACATTACAGCTCCTGACCTCCTTCCCTTATTGCTTGGCTGTCAATATGCATATTGAAGAAACACTAGTGACGCCTATGGCCTTGTCCTATGTAGACTTTACTGTCCACCGTGTCTTCCGCTGTCTGTCTGACTGAGCCATGGCAACATGTTACTGTAGGTCACCTTACTGTTACTGTAGATCACCTTACTGTTACTGTAGGTCACCTTACTGTTACTGTAGATCACCTTACTGTTACTGTAGGTCACCTTACTGTTACTCTAGGCCACCTTACTGTTACTGTAGGTCACCTTACTGTTACTGTAGGTCACCTTACTGTTACTTAGGTCACCTTACTGTTACTGTAGGTCACCTTACTGTTACTCTAGGCCACCTTACTGTTACTGTAGGTCACCTTACTGTTACTGTAGGTCACCTTACTGTTACTGTCGATCACCTTACTGTTACTGTAGGTCACCTTACTGTTACTGTAGGCTAACTTACTGTTACTGTAGATCACCTTACTGTTACTGTAGGCCACCTTACTGTTACTGTAGGTCACCTTACTGTTACTGTAGGCCACCTTACTGTTACTGTAGGTCACCTTACTGTTACTGTAGGCTACCTTAGTGTTACTGTAGGTCACCTTACTGTTACTGTAGGCCACCTTACTGTTACTGTAGGTCACCTTACTGTTACTGTAGGTCACCTTACTGTTACTGTAGATCACCTTACTGTTACTGTAGGTCAGCTTACTGTTACTGTAGATCACCTTACTGTTACTGTAGGTCACCTTACTGTTACTGTAGGTCACCTTACTGTTACTGTAGGCTAACTTACTGTTACTGTAGGTCACCTTACTGTTACTGTAGGCCACCTTACTGTTACTGTAGGTCACCTTACTGTTACTGTAGGCCACCTTACTGTTACTGTAGGCTACCTTAGTGTTACTGTAGGTCACCTTACTGTTACTGTAGGTCACCTTACTGTTACTGTAGGCTACCTTACTGTTACTGTAGGCTACCTTACTGTTACTGTAGGCTACCTTACTGTTACTGTAGGCTACCTTACTGTTACTGTAGGTCACCTTACTGTTACTGTAGGCTACCTTACTGTTACTGTAGGCTACCTTACTGTTACTGTAGGCTACCTTACTGTTACTGCAGGTCTGTTGTGTTTCTATTGGGTGACTCTGATGACGAGCATAACATGAGCCAAGGCACTGACCCACCTGGGCAGACAAATAAAACCCCTGCCCAACCCAACGCTGGGTTCCTTTATGAACCTGGGTTTCTGTGGCAACATCCCCGGTCCCTGGGTCTGGAGGCTGCTGGATGGGGAAGTGAATATTGCATTGCTGATGAATGACAATCTGGCTCCAGCCTTATCTGATAGCTGACAAAACCTTTCACCCGCCCATGCTCTCCTCTCCAGAAAAGCCTGATGACGGACAGTTTCCAGCTGAGAGAGTAGAAAATCTGATCCTAACTGCACCGTATGCAACTCTCCCAGTCACTCAGATCCCATTGGAAATGAAGAGGCTGTTTTCCCCCTCTATAGCGCTTAAGCTGCTGTTGGCTGAACAGTGTGTGCTACTGTCGTTACAGCAAATGTGGATGTTATCAGATAAACCCGATTTTCCAACCGTAAACCAATGCTTGCCTCATATTGCAACACTGTCTCAACAAGCAGATTGAGGTGAATGTCATCCACATAGACAGTTAGCTGAAACACACTGATGTCACAGCCAGGTGGCACTATATGTGTCCGGTTTCCAGGTGCGTCTCTTTGTGACTGAGTTGTGTACAGTGTGTTCTGTCCAGCCATAGAGCTGTAATGCGGAGCTATTCTCCTCTGGAGGCTGCCTGGACTGGCTGCTCTCCCCATACTGTCTGTGCTGTCAGAACCACAGTACATTCTAGCTTCATAGAGAGACCTATGGCTGCAGGCTTGAGGGGTCAGCTGTAGAGGTTTGGGGAGAGTGCCACAGAGGCCTGATGCTGATGAGGAGGTCAAACCAGTCCATCTGTTCCCACTCAGAGATGTCCCCTGAGACTCCCAATCTCCTCTCCTCTCATCCCTTCCTCCCTCCCTCGCTTCCCTTCTCTGGCTGGCCTCTCAGACATCACTATCACTCTGTCTCTCTCTCCCTCTTCCTTCATCCCTTCTCCTTTTGTCAAGTCTTTCCTCCCTTGGTCCATCTCCTTGTCTATTGGTCTCCCTCCTCCCCTTCTTTATGTCTTTCCCTCTCCATCTCCTTGTCTATTGGTCTCCCTCCTCCCCTTCTTTATGTCTTTCCCTCTCCATCTCCTTGTCTATTGGTCTCCCTCCTCCCCTTCTTTATGTCTTTCCCTCTCCATCTCCTTGTCTATTGGTCTCCCTCCTCCCCTTCTTTATGTCTTTCCCTCTCCATCGCCTTGTCTATTGGTCTCCCTCCTCCCCTTCTTTATGTCTTTCCCTCTCCATCTCCCTCTCTCACTCCACCCCCCGCTCTCTTTTCTCTTCTTTTCTCCCCCCTCTCATTCTTGTGCTCTCTCTCTCTCTCTCTCTCTCATCATCATGACATGTGCTGTCCTCCTGGTATAAACAGTGCTCCCTAACAGCCCAGAGCCGCCAGCCCTCCACATCCCCAACACCTTTGTTAATTGCCACAGTCAATGCATTCTAACTCCCATTTTCTTTAATGCTACACAGTTTATTACCTGTATTCGCTTAGCAACAAAGGCTCTTTGTGGTTCTAGAGTTATAAGGCCCTTGCTTCATAGCAGACAACAGAGTTGATGTTCGAATTAGAGAGAACACATGCAACTAAATAGATGCACTGAGCAAGCTTATGTTAGAAGACTTTTAGGACTGCCACATCTGGTGTACAACAGGTCCTCAGAAGGCCAATTTAGGTTGTTTGATTTCTGGATCAAATTCTCATCATGCAGTTGTCTATTGGTGTATTTAGGTTGACTGATTTATTTCCCAAGAACAACATAGCCTATCATTGGTGAAAGTGAGAACTGTGGTTGGGTTTCTTAAAGCCCTGAGTGATCCGGAGAGAGAACAGAACAGCAGAGTGTTATTTGTATTGATCAGTGTAAACTGGAGAGCATCCGCAGGGAGATTTAGTAATTAGGCCAACTTGTTTCCTCATTAACTTGTAAAGGAAGAGAAACAGGTGGAGACAGTCACATAGTGGACGTTACTTCTAAATAGATACATTATATTACTACTACTTAGAGAGACAGAAGAGAGAGGCTTCCGTCTAGTCTTAATTGCCTACAGACATTAGATCGGGAAAGGTACTGGACATTGAAGCATATTTAATCATTAAAACAAAACATTTCAGTCATTAAATAATGAACATAGTCTAACCTGATAAGATCTGATAAGATCTGACCTGTGCTCTGGATGGAGTGACCGACATGATTGATCGGGATCCATAGCTCAATTACCTGGAGCGTTAAAGTTTTTCTCGAAGCGTATGGTGGTCAAGGTTAGCTGGTTAATGGTCAAAAACGGCAGAAGTTTTTCTGCAGGACATGTTGGTGGCAGTTGTGACTATGCCTGCGGGGCAAATGTTAAATTGTCCTTGAATTATGAGGTCTGGCGACATATGAAAGAGCCTTTTCGGAGTTCCTCTGGCACCAGCACCGGCTCCAACTGAAAATCAAACGTCTCAGGAGAAGCTGCTGGCTAATGAGGACATTGAAGCATGGCACCATGGAAGCACACATACGACACGTGACAGTAGCAGCCAAAACAAATGCTCACAGTACCAGGATATATTCTGCTCAGAAATTCAACACATCCTGAAGCTGAATGTCTCGGTATTATTTCACATTTTTATCCATTTTGTGTATTTGGTATCCATCCCTGAGTCTTCACTATGAATCCTTGATAGATGCTTTTCTCATCTTGATTTGATAATTAGTCCAATTTTAGTAATATAATTCAATTTTAGAGGTTAGGCTCTATATTTCAAAGATTTATTGTTGGGGTTTAATGCAGAATGAAATAAACTGATGTTTTGAGATCAAAGATGCATACTTTTAATAAAGTGATGAATCATTCTGTGCCATTACCTGGCTGGGTTGGCAGGTTGGCATCTCAGAGAGAGAACGCTGCAGCCCAGACTAGCAGCAGGTAGCAACACAACTAGTTGTGCCAGCGCTGCCAACTGGTGATATTATTGCTCTCTGCCTCCCTACCTCTGGGATTCCCTCTGCAAAACTATGGCATTGACAAACACACGCACTTGCATGCAAGCACTCACACACACACACACACACACACACACACACACACACACACAGACCCCTGTATTTAGATTAAGTTTAGAGCAGTGTAACTAATTATGTGCGCTTGGAAGACCTTGATGTGTACTCCATAGATTAAAAGTTATTGGTTGACTAGCTTGAATGTTCTTGCCAAGTTCCCAGTACATATATTTGTCAGACAGCCTTCTCTTCAAGATCATTGGCCTCTTCAGTGTTCAGCATTTGAGACTTTTATTTAATTTCATTAAATATTTGAAGAATTGATTTTATTATTATCTACTACAGTCCATCTTTACAGTGATGAGCTTTGTGGAGATCTTTCCAAGAACCAGGAATATTTCATTATTCAATCGTTAATAGACAGCAGAATTATGTAGGTTATCCTAACTACTGTAGATGGCATAAATAAGTAAGCCTGAGCCAGAATGATAGGGGAGCCTATCCCCTGTTTCTGTAGTGCGAGGCAGCTTGATGAAGTTGGCATAACTGGCATGACTCGCTCTTCTCTCCAAATGGCTTCTTTAAGTCCAATGTTAGCCATGTAAAGTGTAGGGGATGTCAATATTGGTGAGGTGGGGAGAGGGAAGGGGAGAGAGAGGTGAGGGTAGGGGGGAGAAGGAAAACACATTAATCCCTTGTTATCGTTCAAATGGTTAGTTTATTGACAAAGTGTCAGGGGGATTTTAGATAGATTAAAATGTGGACATAGGCCTAATGTATGCTATGGATTCTGGGAGAGGTTTTCGCTTGTGTTAAGCATTTTCAAAGTGAGGTTATAGAGTTTACTTCCAGTCCTGCTGTTTATGTTACTTACAGTAGAGAGAGTGGTGGTAGGAGGGGAAAAGTCTGCAGCTGTTTTGATAATTGTACAGCAGCCCTACTTCCTGGGTTAGTTTTCCAGCCAATTCTAAGTGAGACCAAATCCCCCATTACCTGTGTAGTAAATGAACGTTCTGTAAATTAGAACAGGTAGTGTAAGTGATGAATATTTCCATCTTCCCAGCTGAACTGAATGACTGTATGGGAGATTATGGGGTCCTGCACATGTAGGTAGAGTTACAGTAGGGCTCCCTCCATTAGATGTGATTGCCTGTCAGACGCAAATGTCACTCTAACAGTGATGCACAGCGAGAAGAGGAACCATCAGTAACCAAGGAGGTACAGTAAGTGGTAGGCTGACAATGTGGTTTGAACTAGTTCATTAAGCAGCCCAGTGGTATCCAGAACACTCCCTCTCTCTGTCTCTCTCTCTCTCTCTCTGTCTCTCTCTCTCTCTGTCTCGCTGTCTCTCTCTCGCTGTCTCTCTTTCTGTCTCTCAATTCAGTCTCTCTCGTTCTGTCTCGCTTTGTCTCTCTCTCGCTGTCTGTCTCTCCCCCTCTCTCTCTCCCCTTTCTCTCTGTCTCTCTCTCTCAGGCTTCGGTCTCTGTGGGTCCCTGGTGCAGGAATGTGCAAGACCACTTCTCTTTATTAATGACAAGCAGAGTAAAGCAACCTGCACGAGTAGCTACACTGGCTCCCAGCCAGCTTTACACATTTGGGACAGAAAGGGAGGAGTAGGAAGGCAGAGGGAGGGGGAGGGAACGCGGTGGAACACAGACACACACCTTAAAACGACTCCACCACACTAGAGCCACTGTGACAAATAGGGTTAGAACACACGACACACAGGATGGACTGAGTTCTTCAGAGTCACTATGACAAATAGGGTTAGAACACACGACACACAGGATGGACTGAGTTCTTCAGAGTCACTATGACAAATAGGGTTAGAACACACGACACACAGGATGGACTGAGTTCTTCAGAGTCACTATGACAAATAGGGTTAGAACACACGACACACAGGATGGACTGAGTTCTTCAGAGTCACTATGACAAATAGGGTTAGAACACACGACACACAGGATGGACTGAGTTCTTCAGAGTCACTATGACAAATAGGGTTAGAACACACAACACACTCAATAGATTGAGTTCCTCAGTCACTGTGCCAAATACGGGTAAAACACATAACTCACAGGATGGATTGAGTTCCTTAGAAGGAAATAGTTTCAGAAAGGGTTGTGAAAGATATGGCTCCCTGTTTGTGAACATCCCATTGTTTGTTTTATTGTCTCCGGACATTTTGAGTCACATATGGCCTCAAATCAACAGTTTCATATCTTTATCAAGTAATGTTAATGAAGAGCTACACTAAGTGGACAAAACATTAAGAGCAGCTTCCTGATATTGGGTTGCACCATTCAAATATTTTGTCTTGCCCATTCACCTTCTGAACAGCACACCTACGCAATCCATGTCTCTGTTGTCTCAAGGCTTAAAAATCCTTCTTTAACCTGTCTCCTCCCCTTCATCTACACTGATTGAAGTGGATTTAACAAGCGACATCAATAAGGGATCATAGCTTTCACCTGGATTCACCTGGTCAGTCAGAATAAGTCATGGAAATAGCAGGTATTCCTAATCTTTTGTACACCCAGAGTACTGTGCATTCGAAAAGTAGACCCCTAAAGTTTTTCCACATTTTGTTACCTTACAGCCTTATTCTAAAATGGATATTTGTTTTAATCCTCAATCTACACAAAATACCCCATAATGACAATGCGAAAACAGGTTTTTAGAAAATGTTGCACATTTATTAAAAATTTAAAACATGAATAATGTATTTCCATAACTATTCAGACCCTTTGCTATGAGACTCAAATTGAGCTCAGGTGCATCTGCAGAGAGCTTGAGAAGATCTGCAGAGAAGAATGTGCCAAGCTTGTAGCGTCATACCCAAGAAGACTTGAGTCTGTAATCGCTCCCAAAGGTGCTTCAACAAAGTACTGAGTAAAGGGTCTGAATACTTATGTAAATGTGAATTTCACATTTTTAAAAACCTGTTTTTGCTTTGTCATTATGGGATATTGTGTGTAGATTGATGAGGGGGAAAAAACGATTTAATCCATTTTAGTATAAGGCTGTAACATAACATAATGTGGAAAAAGTCAAGGGGTCTGAATAATTTCTGAATGTACTGTATGGGCATCTGGATTTCAACATGTCCTCTGTCGCATGATGACAATGGGTTATATTATGTAGACTTCTTGTATAATTTTACACATCCTACTCTCTGAAAGCAGAACAGAGTGACGCTAAGGAAAAAAAGCTGGAGTCTGTGTCTGTGAGGGTTCTCTTAGAACAGCCGAGCCCAGCACAATGATTAACAGCATGTTGGGTGAACACAATGCAAATCTATTTCTGTCAACAGAAATCAACTCCAGGCAATTACTGTCCTTTGTGTGCATTTGATTACTACAGCACTTTGAATGAAGCAGTCTTAAGCTGCCAGTTATAGAGACATTCATCAGTTGTCTTGCAGGGTGATTTAAATATCTTGTTGTTTTCCCGTCCTTGTATCTCTCTCCGCCCTCACTCTGTCTGCTGGCTCTGGAGCTGTTATGTATTGATGCTCTGGTAATGGCCTGCAGGATTCACTCAAATAAACAAGATGAACAGGGGAAAGAAATGTTTGGTTTTTCTTCCATCCCTGTTTTATTTCCATCTATTATTCCCTGATTATTGATGTAAATGAATGGGGTCATTTGTTTTCCGACCACAACTAAAATTAAACTCATTCTTTCTCATTATGGACCTCTTCAGAAGGTTATTTATTCCTGTGACACAGTTGCCTTATTTCAATCATCATCATCTGATTGTGTTATATTGTCTTCTGTTGGAGACCTCCTCTGTTGGAGACTTCTTATGTTCTAGATCTCCTCTGTTGGAGACCTCCTCTGTTCTAGATCTCTTTTGTTCTAGACCTCTTCTGTTCGAGACCTCTTCTGTTCGAGACCTCTTCTGTTCAAGACCTCTTATGTTCTAGACATCTTTTGTTCTAGACCTCTTCTGTTCTAGACCTCTTATGTTCGAGACCTCTTCTGTTCGAGACCTCTTCTGTTCTAGACCTCTTCTGTTCTAGACCTCTTCTGTTCGAGACCTCTTTAGTTCGAGAACTCTTCTGTTCGAGACCTCTTCTGTTCGAGGACTCTTTAGTTCGAGACCTCTTCTGTTGGTGAGCTCAAATGAAAATGCTTTTGGGCATGTACAAAGAGGGTTAGTATCAACATAGAAATCACAATTGGAATGGCTTTCGATTTTCCTATTGACCGTAACATAGCAAATAATTTAACATCGTTGTACACAGTGTAATACAGTGTAAAATCTGTTTCTATGGACATAATTCTGTTATGTTCGTTAGTAGGCCAATACATAACCTGCCAATATGTTATGTTCAGTCAGACAAAGCTCACATTCATGTCTGCTCCCAGATGATGAAAGAGCATCAGGGCTCTCAAGCCACTCCATCCAGTGGTTGTAGCAGGATTGGATCGTCATAGTGTTGTGTTGAGTAAAGAAAGACTCTCTTTCTGCCAGATGCTCCCCTCGTTGACTGACCCTTGACGTACTGCTGTCTCTCTGACGTCTTTCTGTCTCTCTCCCTTGACTTCCTACTAACTCCCCGGGGCTCCTTGTCTCTCTGACATCTTTCTGTCTCTCTCCCTTGACTTCCTACTAACTCCCTGGGGCTCCTTGTCTCCTGCTCAGCTAGCACCCTGATCAAGATACACTGTGTCATTCTTTCTTCACATACTAAGGTTGTAGGTTAATTATGTATTGTACTACAATACTATTTTATATGTATAAGGAGCAAAGCGTCTTTCATAGTATGGATCTATTTGAGAAATGTATACCGCACATACAGAGCCTTCAGAAAGTATTCAGACCCCTTGACTTTTTCAACATTTTGTTACGTTACAGTCTTATTCTAAAATGGATTAAATAAATAAAAATCCTCAGCAATCTACACACAATACCCTATAATGACGAAGCCAAAATAGGTTTTTGATTTTTTTGCAAAAAAACCCCATAAATACCTTATTTACATACGTTTTCAGAAACTTTGCTATGAGACTCGAAACTGTGCTGAGGTGCATGCTGTTTCCGTTGATCATCCTAGGGATGAGTCCACCTTGGAGTCCACCTGTGGTAAATTCAATTGATTGGACATGATTTGGAAAGGCACACACCTGTCTATATAAGGTCCCACAGTTGACAGCAATAACCAAGCCTTGAGGTCGAAGGAATTGTCCGTAGAGCTCCGAGACAGAATTATATCAAAGCACAGATCTGGGGAAGGGTATCAAAACATTGAAGGTTTGAAGGTCCCCAAGAACACAGTGGCCTCCATCATTCTTAAATGGAAGATTTTTGGAATCACCAAGACCCTTCCTAGAGCAGGCCACCTAGCCAAACTGAGCAATTGGGGGAGAAGGGCGGTGGTCAAGAACCCAACGGTCACTCTGACAGAGCTCCAGAGTTCCTCTGTGGAGATGGGAGAACCTTTCAGAAGGACTACAATCTCTGCAGCACTCCACCAATCAGGCCTTTATGGTAGAGTGGCGCAGACGGAAGCTACTCCTCAGTAAAAGGCACATGACAGCCCGCTTGGAGTTTGCCAAAAGGCACATAAAGACTCTCAGACCATGAGAAACAAGATTCTCTAGTCTGATGAAACCAAGAATGTCAAGCGTCACATCTGGAGGAAACCTAGCACCATCCCTACAGGGAAGCATGGTGGTGGCAGCATCATGCAGTGAGGATGTTTTTCAGCGGCAGGGATTGGGAGACTAGTCAGGATCGAGGCAAAGATGAACAGAGCAAAGTACATAAAGATCCTTTATGAAAACCTGCTCAAGAGCGCTCAGGACCTCAGACTGGGGCGACAGTTCAACCTTCCAACTAGACAACGACCCTAAGCACTCAGCCAAGAAAACGCAGGAGTGGCTTCGGGACGAGTCTCTGAAAGTCTTGAGCTTCCCAGCCAGAGACTTGACCCAATCAAACATCTCTGTAGAGACCTGAAAATATCTGTGCAGCGACGCTCCCTATCCAACCTGACAGAGCTTGAGAGGATCTGCAGAGAAGAATGGGAGAAACTCCCCAAATACAGTTCTGCCAAGCTTGTAGCGTCATACCAAAGAAGACTCGAGACTGTAATCGCTGCAAAAGGTGCTTCAACAAAGTACTGAGTAAAGTGTCTGAAAACCTACGTAAATGTGATATTTTATATACTGTATATGTTTTTTATAAATGAGCAAACATTTCTAAAAACCTGTTTTTGCTTTGTCAAGATGGGGTATTGTGTGTAGATTGATGATGAACAAAAACAATTGAATACATTTTAGAATAAGGCTGTAACCTCACAAAATGTGGGTTGAAAACTTTCCAAAGGCACTGTAAACATCACTGTTTAAGTGAGGATGCTGTGTTTCAATTAGCTAGAGATCAGCCCTTTTCCCTCTGTATAGTAATAAGTTATATATACATTACTAGTCAAATGTTTGAACACAAATACTCATTCAAGGGTTTTTCTTTATTTTTACTATTTTCTACATGGTAGAATAATAGTGAAGATGTCAAAACTATAAAATAACACAAATGGAATCATGTATCACATCAAATCAATTCAAATTGTATTTGTCACATGCGCCGAATTCATCAGGTGTAGTACAGTGAATTGTCAGACCCTTAACCAACAATGCAGTTTTAAGAAAATCCCTAAAAAAGTAAGAGATAAAATAACAAATAATTAAAGAGCAGCAGTAAATAACAATGGTGGGGTTATATACAGGGTGTACCGGTACAGAGTCAATGTTTCAATGTGCATGGGGCACCGACGTCGATGTAATTATGTACATTTAAGTAGAGTTATTAAAGTGGCTATGTATAGATAAAAACAGAGAGTAGCAGCAGCAGCGTGGGGGGGGTAGCCATTTGATTAGCTGTTCAGAAGTCTTATGGCTTGGGGGTAGAAGCTATTTAGGAGCCTCTTTGACCTAGACTTGGCTCGCCGTGCGGTGGCTGGAGTCTTTGACAATTTTTACGGCCTTCTTCTGAATACGTTTTTTTACGATTTTTACGGCCTTCTACCCATGCCATATCTTTTCAGTCTCCTGAGGGGGAATATGTTTTGTCGTGCCCTCTTCATGACTGTCTTGGTGTGCTTGGACCATGTTAGTTTGTTGGTGATGTGGACGCCAAGGAACTTGAAGCTCTCAACCTGCTCCACTACAGCCCCATCGATGAGAATGGGGGCGTGCTCGGTCCTCCTTTTCCTGTAGTCCACAATCATCTCTTCATCACGTTGAGGGAGAGGTTGAACTGCACTGTTGGTTAAGGGCTTGTAAGTCTACACTTGTTGTATTTGGCGCATGTGGCAAATAAAGTTTGATTTGAATTTGTCCTTGCACCACACGGTCAGGTCTCTGACCTCCTCCCTATAGGCTGTCTCATCGTTGTCGGTGATCAGGCCTACCACTGTTATGTCATCAGCAAACTTAATGATGGTGTTGGAGTCGTGCCTGGCCATGCAGTCATGAATGAACAGGGAGTACAGGAGAGGACTGAGCACGCACCCCTGAGGGGCCCCTGTGTTGAGGATCAGCGTGGAGGATATGATGTTACCTACCCTTACCATCTGGGGGCGGCCCGTCAGGAAGTCCAGGATGTTTAGTCCCAGGGTTCTTAGCTTAATGATGAGCTATGAGGGCACTATGGTGTTGAACTCTGAGCTGTAGTCAATTTTTAAATTAAATTGTATTGCTTTTCTTTTTTCTTTTACCTTTATTTAACCAGGTAGGCTAGTTGAGAACAAGTTCTCATTTGCAACTGCGACCTGGCCAAGATAAAGCAAAGCAGTTCGACACATACAACAACACAAAGTTACACATGAAATAGACAAACATACAATCAATAATACAGTAGAAAAATCTATATACAGCATGTGCAAATGAGGTAGGATAAGAGAGGTAAGGCAATAAATAGGCCATGGTGGCGAAGTAATTACAATATAGCAATTAAACACAGGAATGGTAGAATGTGCAGAAGATGAATGTGCAGAGATACTGGAGTGCAAAGGAGCAAGATAAATAAATAAATACAGCATGGGGATGAGGTAGATTGGATGGACTATTTACAGATGAGCTATGTACAGGTGCAGTGATCTGTGAGCTGCTCTGACAGCTGGTGCTTAAAGCTAGTGAGGGAGGTAAGAGTCTCCAGCTTTAGTGATTTTTGTAGTTCGTTCCAGTCATTGGCAGCAGAGAACTGGAAGGAGAGGCAGACAAAGGAAGAATTGGCTTTGGGGGGTGACCAGTGAGATATACCTGCTGGAGCGCGTGCTACGGGTGGGTGCTGCTATGGTGAGATAAGGCGGGGCTTTACCTAGCAGAGACTTGTATATGTATGTATGTACTGTATGTATGTATGTATGTATGTATGTATGTATGTATGTATGTATGTATGTATGTATGTATGTATGTATGTATGTATGTATGTATGTATGTATGTATACATGTATGTATGTGTGTGTATATATGTGTGTGTGTGTGTGTGTGTGTGTGTGTGTGTGTGTGTGTGTGTGTGTGTGTGTGTGTGTGTGTGTGTGTGTGTGTGTGTGTATATATATATGTAAGATTCCTACACACAATACACAGTGGTATTGTTTAACTCATTAGTCCCTCTGCATTAGTAAGACGTGCTGTATAATAATGTGCATGAGCCATATTCAAATTCAAGAGACTGGGAAAATAAAATAAATATACCTTACAGGGGGTTTACGTGTTTGACATGGCAAATAAATGTAAATCCCTTTTGTGGTCTGGACGGACCTCTGTGGTCAAGTCTATTTATTTAAAAGGGCCTACAAGATGTGCGTTGATAAACTGCTTCTCCAGCTCCATAACAGGAGGGGACCATAACCCTCCCCACTTCTCCAGCTCCATAACAGGAGGGGACCATAACCCTCCCCACTTCTCCAGCTCCATAACAGGAGGGGCTATAACCCTCCCCACTTCTCCAGCTCCATAACAGGAGGGGCCATAACCCTCCCCACGTCTCTAGCTCCATAACAGGAGGGGCCATAACCCCCCACTTCTCCAGCTCCATAACAGGAGGGGCCATAACCCTCCCCACTTCTCCAGCTCCATAACAGGAGGGGCTATAACCCTCCCCACTTCTCCAGCTCCATAACAGGAGGGGACCATAACCCTCCCCACTTCTCCAGCTCCATAACAGGAGGGGCCATAACCCTCCCCACTTCTCCAGCTCCATAACAGGAGGGGCCATAACCCTCCCCACTTCTCTAGCTCCATAACAGGAGGGGCCATAACCCTCCCCACTTCTCTAGCTCCATAACAGGAGGGGACATAACCCTCCCCACTTCTCCAGCTCCATAACAGGAGGGGACCATAACCCTCCCCACTTCTCCAGCTCCATAACAGGAGGGGCTATAACCCTCCCCACTTCTCCAGCTCCATAACAGGAGGGGACCATAACCCTCCCCACTTCTCCAGCTCCATAACAGGAGGGGCCATAACCCTCCCCACTTCTCCAGCTCCATAACAGGAGGGGCCATAACCCTCCCCACTTCTCCAGCTCCATAACAGGAGGGGCCATAACCCTCCCCACTTCTCCAGCTCCATAACAGGAGGGACCATAACCCTCCCCACTTCTCCAGCTCCATAACAGGAGGGGCCATAACCCTCCCCACTTCTCCAGCTCCATAACAGGAGGGGACCATAACCCTCCCCACTTCTCCAGCTCCATAACAGGAGGGGCCATAACCCTCCCCACTTCTCCAGCTCCATAACAGGAGGGGCTATAACCCTCCCCACTTCTCCAGCTCCATAACAGGAGGGGACCATAACCCCCCCACTTCTCCAGCTCCATAACAGGAGGGGACCATAACCCCCCCACTTCTCCAGCTCCATAACAAGAGGGCACATAACATATTTATTTTCCTCTGATAAGATTGTTTTTTTCTGCGCCGGAGTGTAACTCATTTCTAGATTCATATCAAAATGTCTGTAACCCCTGCTCCCCCGTTTTATACCTCTGTAAAGCTACATGTCCACTAAAAGCTATTCATTCACATTTCTCAAGAAAATCCTAAACAAACTATCAAATGCAAGGACTGAAATTGCACATCAGCACAAAATATTTGGTGGGCTATAGCTCTGACGTTGACTTTTTTCCTCCTCTCAGCTGTCATTGCTGAAATTGCTATACTGCTTCATGATAAACTTGGCCAGTGTGCAGCAGCCAGGTCAAGCTATTATTACTAAAGCAGGTGCTGAGATCTACACAGGATTTTACAATGGATTGTGATTCTCTGTTGGGCTTAGTAGCTGTGAGGGCTGACGACCAGCAGCTAGAGACCTCAGTACTGGTTTACAGCCCCTTTGTACCGACACACTGTGTGTATTTCATGGTGATGCCTTTATGTACCATTGTAGCAGACTATATTTCAATTTTTCAGTGGCTTTTCTTGAAAAGGTGAGAGAGTTAATGGACAGTTTCTTGACATTGGGTTGTTATATTACATATGTTTCGTCCGTCCCACCAGTGGCCTGCTTTATGACACATCCTGGTTACTACTTTATTCTAACTTATTTTCAGACTCAAATATTATAGGTGGCGTTGTGCAAATGGGGATCTGTTGCAGCAGCAGACTGGAATTAAATATCTGGCCTGTTAGGCCTCATCATCACAATGAATAGCTCCCTCCTCAACCTTGCCACAGTGGCAAACACCAGGGAGACAACGATGAATGAATCATTCAGAAAAGTGCATTGCGGCTGTGACTTCAGACAACATATGGTTGCTTCTCCTGCGCCCGTTTATTTAATCTGTAACCTGAGCACTCAGCGTTGGTTGGCTGTGCCTTTTGTCTAAAAGACAGCACATTAACCTAGCAGATTGAACTAATGCGTGCCGCTTCTGCTTTCCTTGCATCTCATCTCCCACATGTTTGAGCTCTCACAAATAAACTCAGGGAACATCACCTTCCATCGTAACCCCTCCCCTTGGCTCCAGCCTGCAGTTCGGAGCCATCTCCTCCTCCTCCTCCTCCTCCTCAGGCTCACTTGATGGATGTCATTTCCCCTTGTCAATTTTTACTTCCTGTCTACGTCAGGAATTCATTTTCCAACCTGGCAAGACAAATAATTATCCGAAATAATAGAATCTATACTGTATCTATACTGACACTATGGTGTCTTGGTGGCAGACCTCAACACATTACAATGGACAGTTTTTCAATGTAAAACATATTTATAGGACACAGAGAGCTGGGACATGTACCTGGAGTCTGTAATTCCACTGATGTGCGGCTGTGTTTCTGCAATTGGGGCTGTCAGCGTTTCTCTTCAAGTTGACATCCGTATTTATGTTCATCTGACTCAATTTTATTATGACAGATGACAAAAAGACTGTCTTCATGTCTTCAATGAGTTGTCCATCCATGTAGCTAGCTGACCTGGCATTTGGGGTTTGTAATGTGAAAGCATCCTACTGTACTGTAGTCACACAATGAGAAGAGTAGCAGTCCATTTTAGGCAATTCACTGGTTATTTTTGGCCATAGACATACAGTACATCTTAAAGTAGTTATTATTTGAAAATTAACTGTGTTCATGGTAGAGTAAATTATTTTCTTTGCCTCTCTACAACAGCAGTACCTTAGCTGCTAACTGGTTTATCCTAAATAACCCTGCATTAGTCTGATTGTGACTATGACCTTCTCTGCCTCTCCCTGTCATACGCTATTGTTTCACCATGTGTCACGGGTTCAAAGCTCACCAGCATTAAGGCAATTTTGACTGGCTCATCATTACTGGCTCCTGTGGCTTTTCCCCCACTACTCACCTATGGATGACAATGGAGAGAGAGGAGAGCGGCAGCTAATTACCGAGTACAACTTGAAATGTCTTTGAAGCCTAGCTAGAGAGCTCCCATTTAGGATGCAAATGAAAATCCAAATGGAGAAGATGAATATGAGATGAGATTTTCTTCCTACTGCAAGGCACTAGTGTGAATACTTTAGGAGTCATTTGAATTTGACCCCCACAGTCTAGGCTTAGTAGCTTCCATTGTCTGTAGATCTATTATCAAATCAAATCAAACTTCATTTGTCACATGTACCGAATACAACAAGTGTAGACCTTACTGTAAAATGCTTACTTACAAGCCCTTAACCAACAGTATAGTTCACAATAAAATAACAATAACGAGGCTATATATAGGGGGTACCAGTACCAAGTCAGTTTGTGGGGGTACAGGTTAGTTGAGGTAATTTGTACATGTAGGTAGGGGTGAAGTGACTATGCATAAATTATAAACAGTGCGTAGCATCAGTGTATAAAACAAATTGAGGGAGGTGTCAATGTAAATAGTTCGTTGGCCATGTGATTAATTGTTCTGCAGTCTTATGGCTTGGGGGTAGAAGCTGTTAAGGAGCCTTTTGGTCTGGTACCGCTTGCTGTGCAGTAGCAGACAAAACAGTCTATGACTTGGGTGACTGGAGTCTCTGACAATTTTATGGGCTTTTTTCTGACACCGCCTATTATATAGGCCCTGGATGGCAGGAAGCTTGGCCCCAGTGATGTACTGGGCTGTACACACTACCCACTGTAGCTCCTTACAGTCAGATGCCAAGCAGTTGCCAAACCAGGCAGTGATGCAACCGGTCAGGATGCTCTCGATGGTGCAGCTGTAGAACGTTTTGAGGATCTGCCATCCATGCCCAAATCTTTTCAGTCTCCTGATGGGGAAAAGGTTTTGTCGTGCCATCTTCACGACTGTCTTGGTGTGTTTGGAACATGATAGTTTGTTGGTGATGTGGACACCAAGGATCTTCAAACTCTCGCTACACTACAGCCCCATTGATGTTAATGGGGGCCTGTTCAGCCCGCTTTTTCTGGTAGTCCACGATCAGCTCCTTTGTCTTGCTTACATTAAGGGAGAGGTTGTTGTCCAAGCACCACACTGCCAGTTCTCTGACCTCCTCCCTATAGGCTGACTCATCGTTGTCGGTGATCAGGCCTACCACTGTTTTGTCGTCAGCAAACTTAATGATGGTTTTGGAGTCGTGTTTGGCCACGCAGTCGTGGCTGAACAGGGAGTACAGAAGGGGACTAAGTACACACCCCTGAGGAGCCCCAGTGTAGAGGATCAGCGTGGCAGACGTGTTGTTGCTTACCCTTACCACCTGGGGGCTGCCCGTCAGGAAGTCCATGATCCAGTTGCAGATGGAGGTGTTTAGTCCCAGGGTCCTTAGCTTACTGATGAGCTTTGTGGGCACTATGGTGTTGAACGCTGAGCTGTAGTCAATGAATAGTATTCTCACATAGGTGTTCCTTTTGTCCAGGTGGGAAAGGACAGTGTGGAGTGAAATTGAGATTGCGGCATCTGTGGATATGTTGGGGCGGTATGCGAATTGGAGTGGGTCTAGGGTAACCGGGAGGATGCTGTTGATGTGAGCCATGACCAGCCTTTCAAAGCACTTCATGGCTACCGACGTGAGTGCTACGGGGCAGTAATCATTTAGGCAGGTTACCTTCGCTTCCTTGGGCAAAGGGACTATGGTGGATTTGGGTTTTCATTGCTCCATGCATTGTAGGATGAGGTTTAGGCTCTTAGTTCCTAGTTTTAGCAAGCATAGTATTGCATGACACCAACAACCACTCTGTTTGCACCAGTCCCCTAACCATATGTACTACTTCCTCCTCCACAGTGGACGGCTGCATCGATTGGTCAGTAGACCTGAAGAGGTACCGGGTCCTAGCAGGGGAACCAGTGAGGGTGAAGTGCGCCCTGTTCTACAGCTACATCAGGACCAACTACTCCATGACTCAGAGCGCCAAGCTCCGGCTCATCTGGTACAAAAACAAAGGGGACTCTGAGGAGCCTATCATCTTCTCCGGCCATCGGCTCAGCAAGGAGGATGACTCCATCTGGTTCCGCTCAGCTGAGCTGGAGGACAACGGCTTCTACACCTGTGTCCTGAGGTGGGTTTATTTAGTCCCTGTGCCTCTGAGGAATGAAACAGTTGAGCTTTTCTTACAGTAACCCCCAACCAAGCACCATGTTTATTTTAGTCATCCACAGCCCATTGAAAGCCCACATTTTCAGGAAGTGGGTGTTCATTGGATAACAGTTCATGACTGATCTTGGCTAGTGGTCCCACATATTGTACAGTAGTTTGAGAGGCCCTAATTTATCCATTTAGTTTACATCTACTTTCCAAAGCTACTGTGGTGAGTCAGTGTGTCTAATGTGATGCTGAACAGCCTCCTTGTTGCACGCCCACTGCGCCAGCCAAGCAAGCTCTGCGATTGCACACAGCATAAGGAGGAGGGAGAGATCCACATCGCATGCCATGTTTCGTTTCCTCGCGGAGGAATGCATGACTGGCCTTGCGAGGTTAGTTCACCCCTGACACTGAACTGTGTTTGACTCGTGTTGTGGAACATGTGACTGACATTCCACAAAAGAATAGGCTTTGCCAAAATCATTAATATCAAATCCATGATGTTCCTGTCAGTTCTATGCGAGAAGGATTGTGCTAGAATTCCCTCCTCAGATTATGACATCAAACAACCTGCGAATCATTTGATGAATAAATAAAAGGTGTTTTTATCACATCTAGTACAAATATTTTCACTGTTCCTAGCTACTTTACCGTAAGAGTCAATGGTGAATAGAAAATAGAGACAACCTGACAGAGGCTTCAGCAAAACTCTCCTCAGATGAAGATCCAGCCCCTCTCTAACAAAGCTGATGCTTCTCCCTGGCCAATAATAAGTGTTTTCTCCCTCCTCTGCACTCCCCTCATGCTACGCTAACAGTCTATTTAGGAGAAGGTCCTGTCACTTTCACCTAGCTTCTTATTTGACTTACTTTCCCACCGAGTTGGTCATAGCAACAGCCACAGCTCAGACAGCCAGACGCATTGCATTCCAATGTGTAAGGGAATACCCCCCTGAAGTGGACAAAAATGAATGGGAAGTCATTGGCATCGGACAAACCATATACACATTGGCCAATACCACCCAATTCGGCGTTGATTCATGCAAAGTGTATTGCAACTGCCATATGGCGATTGCCTATTGTAACACTTTAAAAATTCAACAGGTGGCGAATTCGCTCCACCATGGTTTTTCATATTGGAAATGTCACCCAAGTCAACATCCAAAAGCAAAATTTTGAAAAAATGATTTTTTGTCAAAACTTATCACCCCTTAAAAAAGTGCTTTCTGGACCGTTTTTCGAAATTCTTTCGATTTTTTTGTCAATTACACATGTGTAAGAACTGTATGAATATACTTTTGTCCAATTTTATCATCATATTTTTTTTTTTTTTTTTTTTACATGGGCATAAGTAATATGTTTTGTCCATTTTCAATATGATTTCATAGGAAGTCAAAAGTCAAAAGTCAAAAATGTCAAAATTTTGTAAAAACTTCACACACCCTTAAAAAGTGCTTTCTGGACCGTTTTTTGTAATTTTGTGTCAATTACACACGTATAAGAACTGTATCAACATACTTTAGTTGTATTTTACCATATGAAATTTGACATGCTCAAAAATGCAAAATTGACTGGCCTGATGAACACAGGATGGCCGAGCAGTGATAGTTGTTCCTTTCCATCACTCGTTGTGTTGATTTCATCATGTCCATTTGTGTGATGCATTTTTTTCACATACAATCATATTGCAAGTGCACGTGCATTTGCAATATGGTTCAATGGGCATTTACCATATGAAATTTGACATGCTCAAAAATCCTGCAGAAATGCAAAATTGACTGGCCAGATGAACTCGGGATGGCCTGGCAGTGATAGTTGCTCCTTTCCATCGCTCGTTGTGTTGACTTCATCCTGTCCATTTTGTGATGTTTTTTCACATACAATCATATTGCAAGTGCACGTGCATTTGCAATATGGTTCAATGGGCATTTACCATATGAAATTTGACATGCTCAAAAATGCAAAATTTACTGGCCTGATGAACACAGGATGGCCGAGCAGTGATAGTTGTTCCTTTCCATCACTCGTTGTGTTGATTTCATCATGTCCATTTGGTGGTGTTTTTTTCACTATAGAATCATATTGCAAATGCACGTGCATTGTTGTGCAACTGGTAACCCAAAAATAAAAATATGGTTGTAAATGCATTTACCGGGACTCCTATTGTCCATGCCCGCTATGGGAGTACCCTACTACGGCCCTCTATCCATGGGGGCCGCCCGGAGTGCTTTATGGACTGTTTAAAATAGGCACCTGGTAACCCAAAAATAAAAATATGGTTGTAAAATGCAAGCGAGCTACGGTCAAGCGGGATATCTCGTTGAACTCGGCACGGCCTAGGGTATATGGTAATGCCATTGCCTGCTCTCTGTGTCTTTAAGCACCGCACTTTGTCACTCCATCCTTGCTGTGTGTGTGTGTGAGAGCTTTTCTTTGACATCTGTTGGGAGAAATGACTGACTTACAGTTTATGGGGATTGCCTAATCACACATATGAAGTTTTGAAAAGATCTGACCTTTTTAACCCTTGGAAACTGCCACTATGACATCATTTAAGGCACTTCCGGTTGGCACAGGAAGCTATAAATAAACCCATATCCTGATTGGGGTATGCCTTTACAGAATCCTGAGTTTTAAGTCTTTACGTTAAGAACTGAGTTATTTACAGAGGGTTTAGTGAGTGTGTGTTATTTCAGAAAATCATAGAAAATCACAGAAATCTCGCAGAGCTCCGCAGCACACTTTAAAAAGATTCGTAAGAACACCCTGCAACTGGATCTGTAACCGTTGAAAAAAAAACACCTATCCGTGAACATCACCAATCTGTGATTGTACGATTTCTCTTAAAATGACAATAGATAAATGGCTGGTTCTTCTTTTATTGACACCGGAGGCTCCTTGACTTTGACATGAAGTGGAAAAATAATTTCTCTATTTTCATTTTGGACCTTTAATCCCAGATAAATGGCCATAACTCAAAAACCGTTGAGGCCTGGACGCCATCTTGTTCGGGGCCAACTGCCCATTATGCCAAACCTACGCTCACCGAGTTTCGGCTTCGAAATATTTTCAGTTTTCGAGATAAGGCCCCGTCGTGAATCGTGATGTTTTGTCCGATAGCAATATGATTGCTTATGCCCCCCTGTGGGATATTCTGGGACAGTGGAAAAATGACCAAAATCTTATTATTTTTGTGAAACGGAAACCGAATGTCCGACAAAGTTCATTTGATGACTTCCTGGTAGGTCCGGCCCTGCCGCTCGGCCCGACGCCGTCCGCGAATTTTACAAACGTTTTCGGACGTCTAGTAAGGGACCGTACATTTGCAATGTGGACTTTCTCACTAACCATACGGCAAATGCCGAAATGTTCCCTTAAGGTATGTTAGCTAGGTGGAGAGTCATCAAGCTGAGCCTTATTCTTTTGCCTGGGGAACGACAGATCGTTTGGAAGGAGAAGAAAAAACAATACTGGAAATGGAAGTGGCATTTTGCCCTGTGAAATGTGTTATTGAAAATAAGATACTGTATACAGTGATGTATCTCTATGAAGTAATCTCAATATCCTCCAAATTCAATTAATTGTCTGTCAAAGACGTTCAAGGTGAAAAGAAGAGAGAAGTCCTCTTTTCACGCTTTAGTTTCCATTAATGGTGACTCTTGATCCCTGAAACCAAAGGAGCAGAAATCCAGATAAGTGGTGTTTTGGGTTTCTGGAGATCCCCAAGCAGCTTCTTTTAATTAACCCCCAGAATACTGAAACTCCCAATAAAGATACAAAACTACATCAGCACAGAGGAAGAAAGGCTGGCAGCACCCAGTTCTGAATCTAAAGGTAGGAATGTACAGTCTTCTCAGAGACAATTGCTGTAAAATGACATTGGCAGATGCTGCTGTGTCTGAAATGACAGGTTGGCTCTGGAATGACAGGGTGGCTCTGGAATGGAGGAATGTATTTTCTCAGGGGGTCTGCTGACCGCAGGAGGGGTAATATTCTGTGTCTGTCTCAGGCCCCCTACGCAGACCACTTGGAATAAAACAGACATCTTCAAACACACACACACACAAACACATACACAGATACACACACACAAACACACACTAGCCCTGCCATCGAGGCCTTCATGGCAGTTATATGGGTACCAGGCGATGTCCTGTTTTATTGCAACATGAACAGTGACTAATCATGCCTGAATGCCAGAGAATCTCACAGCACCAGCATGACATGTTAAGCTGTAGCCAACGAGTCGATGCAATCTGCCCGGCTAATGCGCCTCGAGAGACAGATTCACCACACCTTTATTTCTCATTCTCTCCAGTGAGGCTAGACGAACCTCCCACATCACAGCACTGATGGAGGGAGAGGCATTTCACACCTTCCCCCAAACAATGGACACATGCTTAGCTTTGTTCAATAACTTTATGCCGAGGAGAGATACAACACATGTTCCCAATGTCTGAGGGATGCCTCTTATACAACACATACACAGTACATTATCTGAGCTAGGCTATCCCCCTGAGACCTGTAGGGTAATATGTGCCACCTGTCTTTTTCTCCCCTCATAAGATAATTGTTCTTTCTCCAATCGCCCAGATGTCACAGACCTTTTCTTTCAAAGCGGTCCAGGTTTTTAAACCTTTCTATTAATCTGTCCACGCAGGAGCCCATTAGAGAGAGAGAGCCAGAGAAGTGAGTCTGTTCTTTGGCACTGGCTGAATCTACGCTACCTCGCTTGCCAGTTCAATTCAAATATTAAACGCTCAAGCTTCAGCTTTGACAAGAATCAACTTCTAAACTCTCAAAACCACATTTATATTTACTTGGGCAGAGACTATTGCTATAAATGTCTACAAAGAGGGGATGGAGAGTGATCTGTCTGGCTTTCATGGAATCACATCAAAGACAAATCTATGGGTATACAGTAACTCTCCAGCCAGTGATTAAAAATGTTTTCAGTAAATACATTACAACGGGTCTAGACTTAAACAATCATTGTTAAAATGATGTTCTACTAGATAAGATGTAATCATTTTGTAATGTGAAGCTTCACCATATGAGGCTGTGTTCTACTAGATGAGATGTAATCATTTTGTAATGTGAAGCTTCACCATATGAGGCTGTGTTCTACTAGATGAGATGTAATCATTTTGTAATGTGAAGCTTCACCATATGAGGCTGTTGTAATGGGGTGCGTGCTGGTGGCAGGGTAGTCAGGCGCAGGAGAACGAACTTGGTATGAACGTAGTATTTTAATAAATGCTCACAAACTATGGGTACAAGTGGGTACAAAACCTGTCGCACACCATAACATACATAACATACAAAGTACCAATACATACAACAAACAATCACCGACAAGGACATCAGTTACATGTAATTGATGGGATTTGAACCAGGTGTGATGGAAGACAAGACAAAACCAATGGAAAATAAAAAATGAATTAGTGATGGCTAGAAGACCGGTGACGTCGACCTCCGAACACCACTCGAACAAGGAGAGGGGCCGACTTCGGCGGAAGTCGTGACAGTACCCTGGAGCCGCGCGTCGACACCGACCTCGGGGACGACCCGGAGGGCGATCTGGATGGAAATGGTGGAAATCTCGCAGCATAGAAGGATCCAACACGTCCTCCACCGGAACCCAGCATCTCTCCTCCCAGTCCACGAGGTACTGGAGGCCCCTCGACCGACGTCTCGAATCCAGTATGGAACGAACAGGGTACGCTGGGGCCCCCTCGACGTCCAGAGGTGGCGGAGGAACCTCCCGCACCTCAGACTCCTGGAGCGGGCCAGCCACCACCGGCCTGAGGAGAGACACATGGAACGAGGGGTTAATGCGGTAATCCGGGGGAAGCTGTGACCTACAACATACCTCGTTCACTCTCCTCAGGACTTTAAATGGCCCCACAAACCGCGGACCCAGGTTCCGACAGGGCAGGCGGAGGGGCAGGTTTCGGGTCGATAGCCAGACCCGGTCCCCCGGGGCGAACATGGGGGCCTCACTGCGGTGACGGTCTACTTTCTGAAGGTGGACATGGGCGGTATCCCATGTCCCGCGCCGGAACTAGTCATCCACCGCAGGAGCCTCTGCTGCCAAGGAGCCTCGGTCTGACTCTGCTGCCATGGAGCCTCGGTCTGACTCTGCTGCCAAGGAGCCAGAACCGGCTGATACCCCAAAAAACACTGGAAGGGAGAGAGGTTAGTTGAGGAGTGACGGAGAGAGTTCTGGGCCATCTCTGCCCAGTGCATAAATTCTGCCCACTCTCCCGGCCGGTCCTGGAAATAAGACCTCAGAAACCTACCCACATCCTGGTTAACTCTCTCCACCTGCCCGTTACTCTCGGGGTGAAAACCTGAGGTAAGGCTGACCGAGACCCCCAGACGTTCCATGAACGCCCTCCAGACCCTCGACATGAACTGGAGACCCCAATCAGACACTATATCCTCAGGCACCCTGTAGTGCCGGAAGACGTGAGTAAACAGGGCCTCTGCAGTCTGTAGGGCCGTAGGGAGACCGGGCAAAGTGAGGAGACGACAGGACTTAGTAAAACGATCCACAATGACCAGGATCGTGGTGTTACCCTGTGAAGGTGGAAGATCGATTATAAAATCCACCGACAGGTGCGACCACGGCCGCTGTGGAACGGGTAAGGGTTGTAGCTTACCTCTGGACAGGTGCCTAGCAGCCTTACACTGGGTGCACACCGAGCAGGAGGAAACATAAACCCTCACATCCTTAGCCAAAGTGGGCCACCAGTACTTCCCACTAAGACAGAGCAACATCCGGGCCGATCCCAGGATGACCAGAGTAGGGTGACGTGTGGGCCCAATAGATCAGCTGGTCGCGGACAGCAGACGGAATGTACAGACGCCCAGCTGGACACTGAGGGGGAGCGGGCTCTGCATGTGACGCCCACTCCATGTCCGCGTCCAGCTCCCATACTACCGGCGCCACCAAGCAAGAGGCAGGGAGTATGGGAGTGGGATCCATGGGCCGCTCCTCTGTGTCATACAGCCGGGAAAATGTGTCTGCCTTAATGTTCTGGGAGCCTGGTCTGTAAGAAAGGGTATACACAAAATGGGTGAAAAACATGGCCCACCTTGCATGGCGAAGGTTCAGTTTCCTCGCCGCCCGGATGTACTCCAGATTGCGGTGGTCAGTCCGGATGAGAAAAGGGTGTTTAGCCCCCTCAAGCCAATGTCTCCACGCCTTCAAGGCCTTGATGACAGCCATCAGCTCCCGGTCCTCCACGTCATAGTTTCGCTCCGCCGGGCTGAGCTTCTTCGAGAACAAGGCACAAAGGCGGAGCTTCGGTGGCATACCCGAGCGCTGAGAGAGCACAGCTCCTATCAAATCAAATCAAATGTATTTAAATAGCCCTTCGTACATCAGCTGATATCTCAAAGTGCTGTACAGAAACCCAGCCTAAAACCCTAAACAGCAAGCAATGCAGGTGTAGAAGCACGGTGGCTAGGAAAAACTCCCTAGAAAGGCCAGAACCTAGGAAGAAACCTAGAGAGGAACCAGGCTATGTGGGGTGGCCAGTCCTCTTCTGGCTGTGCCGGGTGGAGATTATAACAGAACATGGCCAAGATGTTCAAATGTTCATAAATGACCAGCATGGTCAAATAATAATAATCACAGGCAGAACAGTTGAAACTGGAGCAGCAGCACGGCCAGGTGGACTAGGGACAGCAAGGAGTCATCATGCCAGGTAGTCCTGAGGCATGGTCCTAGGGCTCAGGTCCTCTGAGAGAGAGAAAGAAAGAGAGAAAGAGAGAATTAGAGAGAGCATACTTAAATTCACACAGGACACCGGATAGGACAGGAGAAGTACTCCAGATAAACTGACCCTAGCCCCCCAACACATAACCTTATGCAGCATAAATACTGGAGGCTGAGACAGGAGGGGTCAGGAGACACTGTGGCCCCATCCGATGACACCCCCGGACAGGGCCAAACAGGAAGGATATAACCCCACCCACTTTTCCAAAGCACAGCCACCACACCACTAGATGGATATCTTCAACCACCAACTTACCATCCTGAGACAAGGCCGAGTATAGCCCACAAAGATCTCCGCCACGACACAATTTTTTTTTGGTTCTAGTCAGGATTCTAGCAGCCGTATTTAGCACTAACTGAAGTTTATTTAGTGCTTTATCCGGGTAGCCGGAAAGTAGAAAGTAGTCTAACCTAGAAGTGACAAAAGCATGGATTAATTTTTCTGCATCATTTTTGGACAGAAAGTTTCAGATTTTACGTAGATGGAAAAAAGCTGTCCTTGAAACAGTCTTGATATGTTCTTCAAAAGAGAGATCAGGGTCCAGAGTAACCCCGAGGTGCTTCACAGTTTTATTTGAGACGACTCATTATGTTTTCGAATGACATCCCCAAGAGGTAAAATACACTGCTCAAAAAAATAAAGGGAACACTAAAATAACACATCCTAGATCTGAATAAATTAAATATTCTTATTAAATACTTTTTTCTTTACATAGTTGAATGTGCTGACAACAAAATCACACAAAAATGATCAATGGAAATCAAATGTATCAACCCATGGAGGGTCTGGATATGGAGTCACACAAAAACTTTAAGTGGAAAACCACACTACAGGCTGATCCAACTTTGATGTAATGCCCTTAAAACAAGTCAAAATGAGGCTCAGTAGTGTGTGTGGCCTCCAAGTTCCTGTATGACCTCCCTACAATGCCTGGGCATGCTAATGATGAGGTGGCGGATGGTCTCCTGAGGGATCTCCTCCCAGACCTGGACTAAAGCATCCGCCAACTCCTGGACAGTCTGTGGTGCAACGGGGCGTTGGTGGATGGAGCGAGACATGATGTCCCAGATGTGCTCAATTGGATTCAGGTCTGGGGAACGGGCGGGCCAGTCCATAGCATCAATGTATTCCTCTTTCAGGAACTGCTTACACACTCCAGCCACATGAGGTCTAGCATCGTCTTGCATTAGGAGGAACCCAGGGCCAACCGCACCAGCATATGGTCTCACAAGGGGTCTGAGGATCTCATCTTGGTACCTAATGGCAGTCAGGCTACCTCTGGCGAGCACATGGAGGGCTGTGCGGCCCCCAAAGAAATGCCACCCCACACCATGACTGACCCACCGCCAAACCGGTCATGCTGGAGGATGTTGCAGGCAGCAGAATGTTCTCCACGGCATCTCCAGACTGTCACGTCTGTCACATGTGCTCAGTGTGAACCTGTTTTCATCTGTGAAGAGCACAGGGCGCCAGTGGCAAATTTGCCAATCTTGGTGTTCTCTGGCAAATGAAAAACGTCCTGCACGGTGTTGGGCTGTAAGCACAACCCCCACCTGTGGACGTCGGGCCCTCATACCACCCTCATGGAGTCTGTTTCTGACCGTTTGAGCAGACACATGCACATTTGTGGCCTGCTGGAGGTCATTTTGCAGGGCTCTGGCAGTGCTCCTCCTGCTCCTCCTTGCACAAAGGCGGAGGTAGCGGTCCTGCTGCTGGGTTGTTGCCCTCCTACGGCCTCCTCCACGTCTCCTGATGTACTGGCCTGTCTCCTGGTAGCGCCTCCATGCTCTGGACACTACGCTGACAGACACAGCAAACCTTCTTGCCACAGCTCGCATTGATGTACCATCCTGGATGAGCTGCACTACCTGAGCCACTTGTGTGGGTTGTAGACTCCGTCTCATGCTACCACTAGAGTGAAAGCACCGCCAGCATTCAAAGTGACCAAAACATCAGCCAGGAAGCATAGGAACTGAGAAGTGGTCTGTGGTCCCCACCTGCAGAACCACTCCTTTATTTGGGGTGTCTTGCTAATTGCCTATAATTTCCACCTGTTGTTTATTCCATTTGCACAACAGCATGTGACATTTATTGTCAATCAGTGTTGCTTCCTAAGAGGACAGTTTGATTTCACAGAAGTGTGATTGACTTGGAGTTACATTGTGTTGTTGGAACATAAGTGTTCCCTTTATTTTTTTGAGCAGGGTATATAGTGAAAACAATAGTGGTCCTAAAACGGAACCTTGAGGAACACCGAAATGTACAGTTGATTTGTCAGAGGACAAACCATTCACAGAGACACACTGATATCTTTCCGACATATAAAATCTAAACCGGGCCAGAACTTGTCCGTGTCGACCAATTTGGGTTTCCAATCTCTCCAAAAGAATGTGGTGATCGATGGTATCAAAAGCAGCACTAAGGTCTAGGAGCACGAGGACAGATGCAGAGCCTCGGTCTGATGCCATTAAAAGGTAATTTACCACGTTCACAAGTGCAGTCTCCGTGCTATGATGGGGTCTAAAACCAGACTGAAGCATTTCGTATACATGGTTTGTCTTCAGGAAGCCAGTGAGTTGCTGCGCAACAGCCTCTTCTAAGATTTTTGAGAGGAGTGGAAGATTCGATATAGGCCGATAGTTTTTTATATTTTCTGAGTCAAGGATTGGCTTTTTCAAGAGAGGCTTTATTACTGACACTTTTGGTGACTTTGGTACACATCCGGTGGATAGAGAGCCGTTTATTATGTTCAACATAGGAGGGCCAAGCACAGGAAGCAGCTCTTTCAGTAGTTTAGTTGGAATAGGGTCCAGTATGCAGCTTGAAGGTTTAGAGGCCATGATTATTTTCATCATCGTGTCAAGAGATATAGTACTAAAACACTTGAGTGTCTCTCTTGATCCTAGGTCCTGGCAGAGTTGTACAGACTCAGGACAACTGAGCTTTGAAGGAATACGCAGATTTAAAGAGGAGTCTGTAATTTGCTTTCTAATAATCATGATCTTTTCCTCAAAGAAGTTCATGAATGTATTACTGCTGAAGTGAAAGTCATCCTCTCTTGGGAAATGCTGCTTTTTAGTTAGCTTTGCGACAGTATCAAAAAGGAATTTCGGATTGTTCTTATTTTCCTCAATTAAGTTGGAAAAATACGATGATCGAGCAGCAGTAAGGGCTCTCCGATACTGCACGGTACTGTCTTTCCAAGCTAGTCGGAAGAATTCCAGTTTGGTGTGGCGCCATTTCCGTTCCAATTTTCTGGAAGCTTGCTTCAGAGCTCGGGTATTTTCTGTATAGGGAGCTGTACAGGGAGCTAGTTTCTTATGAGAAATGTTTTTAGTTTTTAGGGGTACAACTGCATCTAGGGTATTGTGCAAGGTTAAATTGAGTTCCTCAGTTAGGTGGTTAACTGATTTTTGTCCTCTGACGTCCTTGGGTAGGCAGAGGGAGTCTGGAAGCTCATCAAGGAATCTTTGTGTTGTCTGTGAATTTAGAGCACGACTTTTGATGCTCCTTGGTTGGGGTCTGAGCAGATTATTTGTTGCAATTGCAAACGTAATAAAATGGTGGTCCGATAGTCCAGGATTATGAGGAAAAACATTAAGATCCACAACATTTATTCCATGGGACAAAACTAGGTCCAGAGTATGACTGTGACAGTGAGTAGGTCCAAAATCCACTGAGTCGATGATGGCTCCGAAAGCCTTTTGTAGGGGTCTGTGGACTTTTCCATGTGAATATTAAAGTCACCAAAAATTTGAATATTATCTGCTTTGACTACAAGGTCCGATAGGAATTCAGGGAACTCTATGAGGAATGCTGTATATGGCCCAAGAGGCCTTTAAACAGTAGCTATAAAAAGTGATTGAGTAGGCTGCATAGATTTCATGACTAGAAGCTCAAAAGACGAAAAATATTTTTTTTGTGTAAATTTAAATTTGCTATCGTAAATGTTAGCAACACCTCCGACTTTGTGGGATGCACGGGGAATATGGTCACTAGTGTAGCCAGGAGGTGAGGCCTCATTTAACACAGTAAATTCATCAGGCTTAAGCCACGTTTCAGTCAGGCCAATCACATCAAGATTATGATCAGTGATAAATTCATTGACTATAATTGCCTTTGAAGTAAGGGATCTAACATTAAGTAGCCCTATTTTGAGATGTGATGCATCATGATCTCTTTCAATAATGACAGGAATGGAGGAGGTCTTTATCCAAGTGAGATTACTAAGGCGAACACCGCCATGTTTAGTTTTGCCCAACCTAGGTCGAGGCGCAGACACGGTCTCAGACACGGTCTCAACCTCCACTATGAACGCCAAAGAGGGATCCGGATGGGCCAGCACGGGAGCCAAGGTAAACAGAGCCCTCAAGTGACTGAAAGCCCTGTCTCACTCAGCTGTACACTGCAAACGCACCGGACCCCCCTTCAGTAGTGAAGTAATGGGAGCTGCTACCTGACCAAAACCCTGGATAAACCTCCGGTAGTTGTTGGCAAACCCTAAGAATCGCCGCACCTCCTTTACCGTGGTGGGAGTCGGCCAATTACGCACGGCTGCAATGCGATCACTCTCCATCTCCACCCCTGACGTGGAAATACGATACCCTAGGAGGGAGACGGACTGTTGGAAGAACAGGCATGTCTCAGCCTTGACGTACAGGTCATGCTCCAACAGGCGACCAAGCACTCTGCGCTCGTGCTCGGCACGTGCAGCGGAGTATATCAAAATGTCATCAATATACACCACTACACCCTGCCCGTGCAGGTCCCTGAAAATCTCATATACAAAATGTTGGAAGACTGATGGCGCATTCATCAACCCTTACGGCATGACGAGGTACTCATAGTGCCCAGAGGTGGTACTGAAAGCCGTCTTCCACTCGTCTCCCTCCCGGATACGCACCAGGTTGTAAGCGCTCCTGAGATCTAGTTTGGTGAAGAAGCGCACCCCGTGCATTGACTCTATTGCTGTAGCTATGAGCGGTAGTGGGAAACTATACCTCACCCTGATCTGATTCAGACCCCGATAGTCAATACACGGGCGCAGACCCCCATCCTTCTTCTTCACAAAAAAGAAACTCGAGGAGGCGGGTGAAGTGGAGGACCGAATGTACCCCTGACGCAGGGATTCGGAGACATATGTTTCCATAGCCTCCTGTGAGAGGAGATACACGTGACTCCTGGGAAGTGCAGTGTCTACCAGGAGATCTATCGCACAATCGCCCCATCGATGAGGTGGTAATTGAGTCGCCTTCTTTTTAGAGAAGGCGAGAGCCAAATCGGCATATTCAGGGGGAATGTGGTCTGGACTCTCCACCATAGTAGCACCAATGGAAACCCCTAAACATCTACCTGAGCACTCTCGCGACCACCCAGTAAGAGCCCTCTGTGGTCAAGAAACAGTGGGGTTATGACAAGCTAACCAGGGTAGGTCCAGCACCACGGGAAATGCAGGAGAGTCAATAAGGAAGAGACTAATTCTCTCCTTATGATTCCCCTGCGTCACCATGCCCAAAGGAGCGGTGACCTCCCTAATCAACCCTGACCCTAATGGTCGACTATTGAAGGCATGAAAGGGGAAAGGCACATCCACGGGACAAATGGGGATCCCTAAACTATGGGCTAAACTTTATCAATGAAATTCCCAGCCGCGCCTGAATCGATGAGCGCCTTATGCTGGGAATGCGGGGAAAACTCAGGAAAAGTGACAGACACAAACATATGTGCAACAGAGGACTGGGTGAGGATGGTGCCAGCTCATCTGGGGTGACGCCAGAGCGCCCTACCTGCTGCCTCGATTCCCAGAGGAACCCACCCGGCACCGACCGGCAGTGTGCTGGCAGTGTGACCTCTGCGGCCACAGATAGTGCACGAGCGGGAACCCCCTCCTTTCTCCCTGCGCTCCATGGGTATTCGAGAGGGGGTGCGGGAGGATGGAACCACCAGACCCCGATCTGAACATCCGTGAGCGGCCAGCAGGTTGTCCAGCCGGATGAACAGGTCCACCAGCTGGTCAAACGAGAGAGTGGTGTCTCTGCAGACCCAGCTCCCGACGGACGTCCTCGCGTAGACTGCAGCGGTAATGATCGATCAGGGCCCTGTTTAATCCCGCGCCGGCAGCCAGGGTCCTAAACTCCAGGTCGAAATCCTAGGCGCTCCTCGTCTCCTGCCTCAGATGGTAGAGGCGCTCACCCGCCGCTCTACCCTCGGGTGGGTGATCGAAGACTGGGTGAACTCCTCAAACTGGTCCAACGCCGCATCGCCCTCTCTCCACACGGTGTTGGCCCACTCCAGGGCTTTCCCGGTGAGGCACGAGACGAGGGCAAACACCCTCTCACGGTCCGATGGATCTGGGTGGACCGTGGCCAGATAGAGGTTTAATTTAAGGAGGAAACCCTGGCAGTGTGCAGCACTACCGTCGTACTCCTGTGGCAAGGAGAGATGGATCCCGCTGGGTTCAGGCAGGAAAGGGGCACTCAGGGGAGACCCCGGTTGTGCTGGTGGAGGCGCTGGAAGAACTCCTTGTCTCTCCCAGCGGTCCATTGTCTGGACAACGCGGTCTATGGAGGCACCAAGATGGTAAAGTATTACTGCATGCTCCTGGACGCGCTCCTCTACCTCTATGGCCGGGGTACCTTTCCCTGCTGACTCCATAGAAGGGTCGGTGATTCTGTAATGGGGTGCGTGCTGGTGGCAGGGAAGTCAGGCGCAGGAGAACGAACTTGGTATAAACGGAGTAATTTAATAAATGCTCACAAACTCTGAAAACCAACATATACAAAATAAAGAAAGTGGGTACAAAACCCGTCGCACACCATAACATACAAAGCACCAATACATAAAACAAACAATCACCGACAAGGACATGAAGGGAAACAGGGGGTTAAGTACACAACATGTAATTGATGGGATTGAAAATGAAAAATGGATCAGTGATGGCTAGAAGATCGGTGACGTCGACGGTCAAACACCGCTCGAACAAGGAGAGACGCCGACTTCGGCGGAAGTTGTGACAGCTGTGTTAGAGGGTAGACCGTCTTTTAGGAAAAATCTATCCAAACAAAATAAAAATACCTTCTGAGACATTATTATTGATAGATAAAACCAGTTAGTTATCAGACACACAGACAGACAGACAGGCAGACAGAGATTCTCACAGACAGGCAGCTAGGCAGTGTAGCTATGAGATGTTCATTTGTAAGCCCCTCACTTGCAGAACATCATATAGCATCTGAAAGCTATGATCCTTATTGATGTCAGCTGTTAACTCCACTTCAATAAGTGTATATGAAGGGGAGGAGACAGGTTAATAAAGGATTTTTAAGCCTTGAGACAATTGAGACATGGATTGTGTATATGTGCCATTCAGAGGGTGAATGGGCAATACTAAAGATTTAAGTGCCTTTGAACTGGGTATGGTAGTTTGTCAAGAACTGCAACGCTGCTGGGTTTTTCATGATCAACAGAATCCTGTGTGTATCAAGAATGGTCCACCACCCAAAGGACATCCAGTCAACGGCAGACCAGTGGTCGAAAATGGGTCATTGATGAAAGGGGACAAAGGAGGCTGACACAAACTACGCAGAGCAACAGACGGGCTACAGTTAGTCAACTGACAGTCCAGTAAAACATTGGTGCCCAAAGTCCCATAAAATAATGCACAATTCGTCGTAGCCTGTCACAAATGGGGTATGGCAGCTGACGACCTTACAGAGTTCCTCTTCTTTTAGCAAACAAAAATAAACTGTGGTTGCAGTTGGCTAAGAAACAGAACACTGGACTGGAGAATTGGAAAAACATTGCCTGGTCTGATGAATTGTGGTTTCTGATGTTTCACACTGATGGGAGGACTAGAGTATCTAGAAAACCACGAGTACATGTATCCATTCTGCTGTGTGTCAACATATCAGGCTGATGGTGGTTGTGTTATGGTGTGGGCTGTGTTTTCATGGCACACATTGGGCCCCTTGATATAAGTGGAGCAACATTTGAATGCCACAGGATTTCTGAACAGCATTGCCAATCAGGTGCATCCCTTTATGGCAGCAAAAGAATGCACAATTCGTCGTAGCCCGACAGGAATGGGGTATGGCAGCTGACGACCTTACATACCAGTGTATCCATCTGCAAATTGATTTTTTCAGCAGGATAATGCCACAATGGTTCCAGGAACATGACAGTATTTTTTAAGCTTACTGCAGTGGCCTGCCCAGTCATCAGATCTCAATCCAAGATGAAACAAGCTATTCAGAGTAGAGATCCACTACCACCCAACTTGACACAACTATGGGAAGCATTGTTGTCAACATGGGCCATCATGCCTGTGGAACGCTTCCTGGCTGTTCTGAGGGGAAAAGGGGGTGCAAACATGTTCTTAATGTTTTGTATACTGTGATAGTGATAGTTAGTGATAGTTAAATCCGTCAATTTCATTGTATTTCCATTGTGAATTCATGCAACATATCTTGACTGACATACTGTATCATTTAACCACTACAGTGCATTTGTTATGATAATAATCCATATAAATTGCAGTAATTTGTAAAATTAGAGGTACGTGTGAAAGTGAAACCGTTGTTGAAATACTATAAAAGTCTGAGATAATGGGAAATCGAATGAGAGGCTAATATTGCTCTTTTGGAAGATTGGTAGGAGTTTTTTTGCAGAAAGTATAGATTGGCTCATCAGATATAATTTCCCATGAGGATTTAAGACCTTCTTTAGAGAGGCAAACAAACACATGCCATTCCAGTGCACATCCAAGTGCTATCCGCTCTCAGGTTTTAGTCAACAGCAACTTTTCAGTGGGAGCTTGCTGATCTCACAGCCCTCGATGAGCCAATGTTTTGGATGCAATCATCAGCAAAACAAAATGTAACATACAATTTCCATACACCATTGCACAACAGGTTGAAGTCCAGAGGGGTTTCTCCCAAATACAAGCAGAGCAGTAGAAGAGAGCAACATCGCCATAAAAGCACAATCCCAAAACAAGTTATGTGAACAGAAAAGCTTTCCACTCTTAATGTGCAGGTGATAGGTTATGTGATGCGCAAAAGATGCTGCTGAATGTGGTGGCCAGGTGGAATGCACGACTCACAGAACAGCAATGTTGGCCTATACTCCTACAGGAGACAGCTGTTGAGGATAGATGTCTTATTGGTGAGTTGCCTACTCATTTGAGGGATATTTGCCATTGCTAAAGCAACTTCAATTGCCCTAATAGTCCGCTCTTTGTACCTATGTTTTTATTTTACTGGTCAAGCCTGTGTGTTGAGGCACAGATCTGGGTAAGGGTATCGAAACATGTCTGCAGCATTGAAGGACCCCAAGAACACAGTGGTCTCCATCATTTTTTAAATGGAAGACCTTTGGAACTACCAAGACTCTTCCTAGAGCTGGCCGCCCGGCCAAACTGAACAATCGGGGGAAAAGGGCCATGGTCAGGGAGGTTACCAAGAACCTGATGGTCACTCTGACAGAGTTCTTGAGATCCTCTGATGAGATGGGAGAATCTTCCAGAAGGACAACCCTCTCTGCACCACTCAATCAGGCCTTTATGGTAGAGTGGCCAGACGGAAGATACTCCTCAGTAAGAGGCACATGACAGCCCGCTTGGAGTTGCCAAGACTCTCAGACCATGAGAAACAAGATTCTCTGGTCGGATGAAACCAAGATTTAACTCTTTGGTCTGAACGCCAAGCGTCACATCTGGAGGAAACCTGGCACCATCTCTACGGTGAAGCATGGTGGTGGCAGCATCATGCTGTGGGGATATTTTTCAACAGCAGGGACTGGGAGACTAGTCAGGATCGAGGCAAACATGAACGGAGCCAAGTACAGAGAGTTCTTTGATGAAAACCTGCTCAAGAGTGCTCAGGACCTCAGACTGGGGCGAAGGTTCACAAGCACACAGCCAAGACAACGCAGGAGTGCCTTCGGGACAAGTTTTTGAAAATAGCTGTACAGCAACGCTCCCCATCCAACCTGACAGAGCTTGGGAGGATCTTCAGAGAACACATGTGTGCCAGGCTTGTAGAGTCATACCCAATTAGATTCGAGGCTGTAGGCGCTGCCAAAGGTGCTTCAACAAAGTACTGAGGTAAGGGTCTGAATACTTATGTATATGTGATATTTCAGTTTATTTTTTGTAAAATATTGGAAAACATGTCTGAAACCCTGTTTTTGTAATCAATTTTAGAATAATGCTGTAATGTAACAATATGTGGGAAAAGTCAAGGGGTCTGAAGGCACTGTACATTCCCAGCGGGCTTTAAAGCGATGATTTTGACCATATAGTGTATGGTTAATTAGGGAGTGTTTCGAAATGCAAATAGAAGAGGTTGTGCCCGAGCACTGAGGCTGAGAACAATTGGTATTTATCCATTATTATGACGTTTGTAGGATTGTTTGATAAATCACACTTTTTCTATGAGTACGAACATTCAAAATTCCTTTCATAAAGAGTATCTTAGAATAGTTTACACGCAATATTGATAAATGAGGCCCCAGGAACTGGATTCCCAGAATAAGGAGTAAGGAGGTTTGATGCTGGAGAAAACCTAGCTGTATCGTTGATATGCTGCTCTGCGTAGCAGCCCCATAGGGACCACTCTCGCGCCCATTTAACCTTGAACATCACACAATCCCATTGATCCAGGTTGAACCAACTCCTGCAGATTAGTGATGTGGAGAGTTTCATCAATGGCCCATGAGTCAACAGAAACCCCATTATCCTGTGTAGTGATGAGGTACTCAGATTCTTTCACACATTGACATGTTTCTTGCCATTGCTTTTCAACACCCTTTTTAAAATGTGATTTCCTTGTACATTCTGTCTGTTTGATCTTCTCTTGGTGTGTGTAGTGGTAGAGAGAGAGAGAGAGCGAGTGAGAGTGTGTGTCTGTTACTTTTTTTCTACAAAGATAGTTTACACTGGGGCGGCAGGATAGCCTAGTGGTCAGAGTATTGGACTAGTAAACGGAACGTTGCAAGTTCAAACACCCGAGCTGACAAGGTACAAATCTGTCGTTCTGCCCCTGAACAGGCAGTTAACCCACTGTCATTGAAAATAAGAATTTGTTCTTAACTGACTTGCCTAGATAAATAATTTTTTTATTTATTTTATTTATTTTTATTTTTAAATGCCTTCCTAACCATCTTAAATAAACATGCCCCATTCAAGAAATTTAGAACCAGGAACAGATATAGCCCTTGGTTCTCCCCAGACCTGACTGCCCTTAACCAACACAAAAACATCCTATGGCGTTCGGCATTAGCATCGAACAGCCCCCGTGATATGCAGCTGTTCAGGGAAGCTAGAAACCATTATACACAGGCAGTTAGAAAAGCCAAGGCTAGCTTTTTCAAGCAGAAATTTGCTTCCTGCAACACTAACTCAAAAAAGTTCTGGGACACTGTAAAGTCCATGGAGAATAAGAACACCTCCTCCCAGCTGCCCACTGCACTGAAGATAGGAAACACTGTCACCACTGATAAATCCACCATAATTGAGAATTTCAATAAGCATTTTTCTACGGCTGGCCATGCTTTCCACCTGGCTACTCCTACCCCGGTCAACAGCACTGCACCCCCAACAGCAACTCGCCCAAGCCTTCCCCATTTCTCCTTCTCCCAAATCCATTCAGCTGATGTTCTGAAAGAGCTGCAAAATCTGGACCCCTACAAATCAGCCGGGCTAGACAATCTGGACCCTTTCTTTCTAAAATTATCTGCCGAAATTGTTGCCACCCCTATTACTAGCCTGTTCAACCTCTCTTTCGTGTCATCTGAGATTCCCAAAGATTGGGAAGCAGCTGCGGTCATCCCCCTCTTCAAAGGGGGGGACACTCTTGACCCAAACTGCTACAGACCTATATCTATTCTACCGTGCCTTTCTAAGGTCTTCGAAAGCCAAGTCAACAAACAGATTACTGACCATTTCGAATCTCACCATACCTTCTCTGCTATGCAATCTGGTTTCAGAGCTGGTCATGGGTGCACCTCAGGCACGCTCAAGGTCCTAAACGATATCTTAACCGCCATCGATAAGAAACATTACTGTGCAGCCGTATTCATTGATCTGGCCAGAAACAGAACACTGGACTGGAGAATTGGAAAAACATTGCCTGGTCTGATGAATTGTGGTTTCTGATGTTTCACACTGATGGGAGGACTAGAGTATCTAGAAAACCACGAGTACATGTATCCATTCTGCTGTGTGTCAACATATCAGGCTGATGGTGGTTGTGTTATGGTGTGGGCTGTGTTTTCATGGCACACATTGGGCCCCTTGATATAAGTGGAGCAACATTTGAATGCCACAGGATTTCTGAACAGCATTGCCAATCAGGTGCATCCCTTTATGGCAGCAAAAGAATGCACAATTCGTCGTAGCCCGACAGGAATGGGGTATGGCAGCTGACGACCTTACATACCAGTGTATCCATCTGCAAATTGATTTTTTCAGCAGGATAATGCCACAATGGTTCCAGGAACATGACAGTATTTTTTAAGCTTACTGCAGTGGCCTGCCCAGTCATCAGATCTCAATCCAAGATGAAACAAGCTATTCAGAGTAGAGATCCACTACCACCCAACTTGACACAACTATGGGAAGCATTGTTGTCAACATGGGCCATCATGCCTGTGGAACGCTTCCTGGCTGTTCTGAGGGAAAAAGGGGTGCAAACATGTTCTTAATGTTTTGTATACTCAGTGTATTTTGAAACTGTGAGAGTGATAGTTAAATGCGTCAATTTCATTGTATTTCCATTGTGAATTCATGCAACATATCTTGACTGACATACTGTATCATTTGACCACTACAGTGCATTTGTTATGATAATAATCCATATAAAGTGCAGTAATTTGTTAAATTAGAGGTACGTGTGAGGTACGGTCAACAGCACTGCACCCCCAACAGCAACTCGCCCAAGCCTTCCCCATTTCTCCTTCTCCCAAATCTGGACCCCTACAAATCAGCCGGGCTAGACAATCTGGACCCTTTCTTTCTAAAATTATCTGCCGAAATTGTTGCCACCCCTATTACTAGCCTGTTCAACCTCTCTTTCGTGTCATCTGAGATTCCCAAAGATTGGAAAGCAGCTGCGGTCATCCCCTCTTCAAAGGGGGGACACTCTTGACCCAAACTGCTACAGACCTATATCTATTCTACCGTGCCTTTCTAAGGTCTTCGAAAGCCAAGTCAACAAACAGATTACTGACCATTTCGAATCTCACCATACCTTCTCTGCTATGCAATCTGGTTTCAGAGCTGGTCATGGGTGCACCTCAGGCACGCTCAAGGTCCTAAACGATATCTTAACCGCCATCGATAAGAAACATTACTGTGCAGCCGTATTCATTGATCTGGCCAAGGCTTTCGACTCTGTCAATCACCACATCCTCATCGGCAGACTCGACAGCCTTGGTTTCTCAAACGATTGCCTCGCCTAGTTCACCAACTACTTCTCTGATAGAGTTCAGTGTGTCAAATCGGAGGGTCTGCTGTCCGGACCTCTGGCAGTCTCTATGGGGGTGCCACAGGGTTCAATTCTTGGACCGACTCTCTTCTCTGTATACATCAATGAGGTCGCTCTTGCTGCTGGTGAGTCTCTGATCCACCTCTACGCAGACGACACCATTCTGTATACTTCCGGCCCTTCTTTGGACACTGTGTTAACAACCCTCCAGGCAAGCTTCAATGCCATACAACTCTCCTTCCGTGGCCTCCAATTGCTCTTAAATACAAGTAAAACTAAATGCATGCTCTTCAACCGATCGCTACCTGCACCTACCCGCCTGTCCAACATCACTACTCTGGACGGCTCTGACTTAGAATACGTGGACAACTACAAATACTTAGGTGTCTGGTTAGACTGTAAACTCTCCTTCCAGACCCATATCAAACATCTCCAATCCAAAGTTAAATCTAGAATTGGCTTCCTATTTCGCAACAAAGCATCCTTCACTCATGCTGCCAAACATACCCTTGTAAAACTGACCATCCTACCAATCCTCGACTTTGGCGATGTCATTTACAAAATAGCCTCCAATACCCTACTCAACAAATTGGATGCAGTCTATCACAGTGCAATCCGTTTTGTCACCAAAGCCCCATATACTACCCACCATTGCGACCTGTACGCTCTCGTTGGCTGGCCCTCGCTTCATACTCGTCGCCAAACCCACTGGCTCCATGTCATCTACAAGACCCTGCTAGGTAAAGTCCCCCCTTATCTCAGCTCGCTGGTCACCATAGCATCTCCCACCTGTAGCACCCGCTCCAGCAGGTATATCTCTCTAGTCACCCCCAAAACCAATTCTTTCTTTGGCCGCCTCTCCTTCCAGTTCTCTGCTGCCAATGACTGGAACAAACTACAAAAATCTCTGAAACTGGAAACACTTATCTCCCTCACTAGCTTTAAGCATCAACTGTCAGAGCAGCTCACAGATTACTGCACCTGTACACAGCCCACCTATAATTTAGCCCAAACAACTACCTCTTTCCCAACTGTATTTAATTTTTATTTATTTATTTATTTTGCTCCTTTGCACCCCATAATTTTTATTTCTACTTTGCACATTCTTCCATTGCAAAACTACCATTCCAGTGTTTTACTTGCTATATTGTATTTACTTTGCCACCATGGCCTTTTTTGCCTTTACCTCCCTTCTCACCTCATTTGCTCACATTGTATATAGACTTGTTTATACTGTATTATTGACTGTATGTTTGTTTTACTCCATGTGTAACTCTGTGTCGTTGTGTCTGTCGAACTGCTTTGCTTTATCTTGGCCAGGTCGCAATTGTAAATGAGAACTTGTTCTCAACTTGCCTACCTGGTTAAATAAAGGTAAAATAAATAAATAAATAAATTAATAAAAATAAAAATAGAGGTTTAAATGCTTCAGAAGTAGGGTCCTCATGGTTCATTTCCAGTTAGAGTGGTTACAATTTAAATGAAATTGGGGGTTCATGTTCTCTTAAATATTTTCCATTCCTCTTTAAAACTTGACTACATTTTCCTCTTTCTCCCTCTTACAGAGAAATGGTGGAAATGATTTCTCCCCCCCCCATTTGAATCAATGGAATTGGCCTACATTTAGATTTAAACTGTTGCATGTAAAATTATCTTTCTCTCTTGCTGAAATCCATCTTTAGTAAGGTGCTTTATTAAGTTCAAAGAGTTTGATATAATTTTTCAGACAGCAGAGCAATTGAGGCAGGGAGATTGTGTAGGAAATTCTGCCCACAGAGATTTTGAAGAACTTGCAAAAGCATCTGGGGACCTGAGAAATCCATTCATAAGCTCATAAAGCTTTTGCATTGCATCACAATTAATGCCAATAACATCAACAACCATTTCAAACTAACCTACATAAATTGCTTTCATTCCTTGTTGGCAAACAGAGTGTAATGAATACTCAGGGAGGAAAAGGTGTAGATTCACACGCAGAGCGTGGCAGGTTTATTTCACCTTCACAGAAGGCAGGAATCGGGGTCACAGGCAGGCAGTGGTCATACACAGGTAGGCAAACAGGCAGGTGAATCAAAACTAGGACTGAAGGCTATAACTGGTTCTCACAAACGAGCTAGGAAAAGGCTTAGTAGAGTCAAAATGTAGAGTCAAAATACCTCACAAAGGCACAAACAGAATGAACTGAACTAAATAAGGAGCTGATGAGACCAGGTGAGTAACTAACAGGTGAAATCAATGAACGAAAATGAAAGACAGGGCTACGTTCAAGAACACAAAGAAACAGGGCTACGTTCAAGAACACAACAAAAAAGAACACAAGGTTGACTAAGAAAATAAATACAGAACCTTACACAGATGGATAAGTGCCTTCTCATTAGGGAGTGTACGTCATTTTTTTAAAGGCTTAACTGGAGAAAATTGGACCTCTCTGAAATAAAAATGGTTGGCCCTACCCTATATTTTAACGAAACCCTCCCTGAATGCTTGAAAAAAAACAAGTGACCCTCCCCTATACCCAAAATAATCATGAGGACATAGTAGATAGCAGAGAACATGTCTACCATTTACCCTCACTTCTTGGACAGACCAGAGCCTTAGAAATGCAGTTTTAGAAACTGTTCTTCATCCTGTAAGCATTTACATGGCAACGTAGAAATGTTGATAGTGCACAGGGCTGAGGGCCAGAAGGTTGTGGGTGGAAAGATCTCCTTTATAGGAAAAGCATTGCATGAATCTACCATCGTATTTGCGGTTATGAGAAAAATGTGCCTTCTATAAATGCATTTCATGCAGTTCTATGTCATTTTTCATGACTGGAGACAGCAGAATCTTTTTTAATAGCACACAAATCACTAAAGTTTCAGGCTAAGAATGGACATAGAGATAGCCTTATAATAAGATGAACACAGGCCTATGTCTTATTTCTAATGAAACTGTCCATTTGTAAATAATTCAATCTGAGATGTCATTATGAATCTGAGCATGGTACTTTCAGAAGTTAGACCTACTTTTCCACCAGACAGAGTAGTCCTACCAACGCGGAAAAAAATGTAAGCTTTAGCTACTGCTACTCTTCTTCTGTGGCTTAACCCAATAAAATGATGTTGAACCAACGTGGAATAGACATTGAAATTAAATATGTGCCCAGTGGGTCACAAATGTTTCCCTAAAAGCTATCTGGTTTAAAACTTCTTCCGTATCACAGAAATGATAGCGACAAAATTAGATTAAGTCCATTTTTTGTCTCCTCGGGTATTGAAGGTTGTAGCCTCTAAACGTTAAAGGACCGAAGCGCCGTTATAAATCACTTCTTATAATCAGATCCTTTTAATTTTCTTCAAAACCTGCTTTTTGCCATTTTCTTTAACATAAGGTAGGCATATGGCATAACCTCACATGCTGTACCCCCTCAATTTGAGTCCTGGTTTTAATTTAACACACCAAGCAGTTCACTGACACGGAGGTCAGGTATTTAAAGAGTTCCTGGTGGGTGGAGGAATTGGCCAACAAATCTATGGATAGCAGCCTATAGCCTAATTTGGTCTGTCAGACTGGTAGGTCTACCTCTTATTTCTTAAATAGGAAGAAACAGGCTCCAACACTCAGCCCTCTGGTTGTTAGTAAAGTCAAATTAAAGTAGGTATGGTCTAAAGGAACTATGTCTACTTGAATTTGCCTTCTTTCAGAACCATGAGCTGTCCATTTCTGATTAATTGTGCTTCAAGTTTGAGCACCACAATGGAAGTTACTCGAATCTGGCTAATATTGTGAGGTCAATAACTCTGATAAATAGCTTCTTCATGGTCAAGAAACATATTGTTTTTATTAATGATGGATCATTCGATTGAGACCACACTAATAGCCTATAGCGATGATCACCAATCCAAGACATTCCTCGTCAATCCCCAAACATGTCTTTAAAAGAAGAACGATAAAGCCTTTTTCTTTGTTTCGCTGGTGTTTCAGCAGTCCTAGTGCCTGGAATGCAAAGTGTTCCTATTTTGAACCATTTCATCTGTCTGAAGGTAGAACTACCCGGCAGGCCCAGAGAGCAAAGCAAGTGCACCCATAGGCCTACAGCTTGCCAATCAGATAGCTCAGATCACTGTGTCTGCACAGTTTCCCCTGGTTTCCTTGAGCCATAGACTGTAAAAAGAAGCTTTGAACACACAGCAGTTAAAACCATGACTAGAGAGAGACTCAACGAATACAGCAAAGAGCTACTGTTTTTATGAGGAAGTTATGACACAAGGCGAGACCCAGATGCAGACACAGGAGGCAGATGGTTGGAGTCTAAGATGTTTAATAATCCAAAAAGGAGTAGGCAAGAGAATGGTCGTGGACAGGCAAAAAGGTCAAAACCAGATCAGAGTCCAGGAGGTACAGAGTGGCAGACAGGCTCGTGGTCAAGGCAGGCAGAAATGGTCAGGCAGGCGGGTACAGAAACAGGCAAGGGTCAAAACCGGGAGGACTGGAAAAAGGAGAATAGCAAAGGCAGGAGAATGGGAAAAACCACTGGTTGACTTGGAATATACAAGACAAACTGGCACAGAGAGATAGGAAACACAGGGATAAATACACTGGGGGAAAACAAGCGAAGCCTGGAGGGGGTGGAGACAATAACAAGGACAGGTGAAACATATCGGTGTGACAAAGTTCATGATTAAGTTGTTATTCAGCATTGTCAACACTTTGTTCAACACTTTTATAAACCATCAAATGCACGTTCTCCCTACTTCCACTCACCCTACAACCATTACTGCAGCTGTAATGAATGAGTATTGCAAAGTGTTCCAATAAGCTTCCATTGTTATTATAAGCTGAATGTATTTTTTAATGGAGGAATATTTCACTTTTTCTGGTCATGGATTGGTGCATGAGGCAGAAATAATGCAGTGTGACTTGAGTTTTGCTATCAGCTGGAAGGACGACTGTGTTCTCCTAGATTTTTAAAAAACAATCTGAATGGTGGCTTGCATTTTGACTCAGAAAGTGATCTTGACTCAGAAAAGGTTGGTGACCACTGACATATAGACACACTTGATATTGCACTCCCAGCGAAGATTAAGAGATGAGGGATGGCATTGGGCACACATCCATACATTGGTTCTTCCTTTAAAAGTCGTGGCGTACTGCAGCACAGCTTGCGGGGTTCCGCAGAATTCTATGGCACGTTATTTAAGTGTCCGCCATTGTTGCCAGAATGATGTAATTTACCACAACCTGCAACCATCTACCACAAACGGTTGTGTCATAAACTCAAAACTTTTAAAGGAAGAACCCCTGTGTAATACCTAATTAGGAAATATTTTTTAGACACTGAGAAACATAGAAATGTAATTAATTGCAAATTACATGACCCTCCCATGGACTGAAAAAATACTTAACCCCCGCCTGACTGAAATTGAAAAGGCATGACCCTCCCCCATTTTCCTCCATGTCGAACCATCCCTTATGTATAATGAAAAGGGAGTGTTAGTATTAGACAAGAGTGCCAAGATGCTGCTCTCTGTGGTATAGGCCATCTCAGCGGATGATCCAAAATGAAAACAGGTCAAACATAGTGGCAGACAGTGCTAATTTCTATGAAGCTCATAGAGCAACACTTTGTCAGTCAGTATAATTGGCCCTGGGGTCCTCCTAGGCCCATCTTCCACAGAGAGAGTTATATGAGCGCTAAGGGCTGTGGAAGAAGGAAGGAGAATGAGGTTCATTACCAGTGAATTAATCATATGGTTTAATCTCCAACTTCCTCCTTATCCTCTCTCTGTGTGAGAGGAGGGCAGGTGGCAGGGTGCCCCAGAGAGCAGAGCTGTGTACTCTATGTCTCCTCTGCCAGGACTGGGAGCTACGGTGTCACTGCTCTCCCCAGACAAGCCTCTTCTAGATGTTCTGAGGCTACTTACTTTCTCAGGTGGTTTTTAGGACAAACAGGAAATGCAGCAAAACAGAACAACATGAGTGACCTACTTGCAGCGGAACCTCAGTCGCTCTCTGTCTGTCTGTCTGTCTGTGGATGTTTACCCCACAGAGTTCCAAAGTCAGGTCACTGCAATGAAAGGCTTCTGCATTGACCTCCATGGCTGCGGTGTCAGAGCGGTCCCCCAACGATATAGGAAACTACTTAGCACCGTTCATGTGTTACAGTCATTTACTGAGATATACAGTGGAAAGAGCCTGATGCACGGTTGACCTCTGCCAAGAGGGCATTTACACAGTTTGGCTCTCTGTACTATGGCTCACACGGAAACCTGTGTAGGGGAAATTACATGGAAGGAAGTCATTCAGGCGTATGGGTGTTCAGAATGCTTATTCAATGTCTCAAGAAAGCTAAGAGCCCGGGCACACTGACCCATGAAACACTGACCCACCTGGGTGGGCCACATCTTGAAGGTTGTCGTGTGTTAGATTCATTGAAGATCACATTAACAGGTGTAATCAGGAACCGCGAGCACACAGAAATCCCTTTTTTATTAAGCATATAATTCAACTGGTGAGGTGTAGCCAAGGCTACTTGAGAGTAATGGCAGGAGTGAGAGATTAATTATTCATGAAGTGGAATCAGTCTTATCAGGATAGCACAATAGTTATGCAGCCTGATTAACTGGGCTAATTGTCAGTAACATATCCTCATTTGTCCTGAGTGACTTCACACATCTGTCCCCTGTTTGTCTGTTGTTGTTTGGCTTTTTATTCGTCACAATATGAGACCGTTGTCACCAGACACAGCAAGTGCCCTGTGAACATTTTTTTAGTCATAGATCATAAATAAAATAGCCCAGAACAGCTATACTCTCTATCTCTGTTGCCTGAGACAAGGAATTCTACACACGCACACACACACACACACACACACACACACACACACACACACACACACACACACACACATAGCAGACCTGTCATGCCACCACTCTCAATACACACACACACACATACATACACACACCGTCACATACACAACCTGCCTGATGTCCAAGTCTAAAACCAGCTAAATGTTTCATGCTGAAAAGTAAAATCTTGGCATTAAACAGGCTGAACTTGCTAGCGGAAGTTCAGGGGGCCTTAGCGTTTGAGAGGCTGACACACAATGCCACTGGAGGGCAATCCCATGCCTGAAAGCCCTCATGCATTTTCAATGGGAACCTAGTGTAGTAGCCATGGTAGTAGCTATGTGTTGAGCTAGGGGTCATGTGCCCTGACACAGGCCTCCCTGAAGGAGACTTGTACTTCTCACTGGTGCCTGCCTAGTGCAATGATATGCACATTCATTCCCCATACAGTATGTGCTCCTGCCACTTCAGGGGGAGCCGCATCTCTTTACTAATTGAAGCATTTTGAAATATTCCATTCCGATACCCTCCATGTTCAAACTGCCTGTTGTTCTTGATGTTGTTGGCAAAAAAAGTAAAAAGAGGTCCCACTTTACATCATCACAGGCAGGCAGGGAGGCATTGATGAAATTAATGGCAGTGTTTAAGAGCTCTGCTAGTTCACAGATGAAACCCCGTGGAGAAATCGATGTGTGCTTTTGTGTGTTTGTGATGATTGTTGGCTAGAGGTGAACTTGGGGAAACATAAAGCCTCCTGTGTTGTGTTCCCTGCCTGCAGAAACTCCACCTACTGCATGAAGGTGTCCATGTCCTTGGCGGTAGAGGAGAACGACGAGGGCCTGTGCTTCAACAGTAAAATACGTCACCTGGAGAAAGCCGAGATCACTAAGAGCAAGATGATCAACTGCCCCGACATCGAGGATTACCTCGCCCCTTACAAGCAGCCCCAGATGACCTGGTATAAGGTAACGAATCACTCTTATTCTCAGAAGCGTTGTATAGTCCTTGTGTATGAACCCAAGAAGATTAGCCCTGATCCACTAATGGGTATCTAAATAAACGTAATTAAACGTAACATAGTGAATCGGTAGTTAATGACTGTGAGTTGGATATGGAAAAGATATGGAACAAGATGAAACTGACGCGGTATAACACTGTGTGATGGTGTGATGTTAATGTGACCTGTCTGTCTAGGAGTGTGAGAAGAGGACGTGGCGGAGCTCCATCATGGTGAACATCACCAACATCTGGTTTCCTGAGGTGCAGGAGGACGACGGGGGGAACTACACCTGTGAGCTCAAGTATGGCAGCCGGGTGGTGAGGAGGACCACGGAACTCAAAGTCACAGGTAAGCCCCCCATGCCTTGTGTGTGCGTGAGTGTGTGTTTGGGTGTGTGTGTGCATAATGCGTGTGTGTGCGTGCGTTTGGGTGTGTTTGTGTGAGTGCGTGTTTGGGTGTGTCTGGTTACAGTGTGAATGTGTTGTATATTGTTATGTGCATGTGTGTATTGTATGTGCACAGTTCCAAAAACAGTTTGACAGCTGGCCACAATTTGCATCTGAAATCAGCTGCAGTGAGCGGAAAGGTTTAACTTTTGCACTCTTACATTTAATATTCTGAAGTCCCTTCCTCTCAAGGTTTGGTAGTTCAGTGATAAAACACTCAGCCGGATGCACTGCGAAGACACACCATTTATCACCGTAGCATAGTGGGGTATCACTGTGTATCTGTGATGCATCAGCCCTCAGTGTAAACGCTGGCATCCACTGTGACGTGAGATGGATTTATTTATTCACATTCTGGGCTTGTGCCTCCTCCGCTGCCTCTGTCATGCAGCAGGCAGTCAGGCAGGCTGGGATTCCAGGCCAGTGAGTCTGACCCTTGGGGTGTGTGCTGGGTCCCGACTGCAGGAAAAGCAGCTGCCAACTGCAGTGTGAAATCAACCCCCAAGCTCATTCACCCTGCCTGCCTGCCTAGCCCCACTCTGAAACAGAGCCAATCCGCTGGAGCCTCAGGACGGCAGTAGGCAGGCAGCTCTCTCTGAGTCTGACTCTAGCTACTCTATAAACAGGACATAAACACCTGGAAACTACACACAACAGTTCCAGAAATGGAACTAAAACCGATAGTAGCCCATACTAGACCATACAGAATGATCGACAGCACTATCACCATTTATTTAAGATACGTTTTGAAGAGGTAGGGTTTCAGGTGCTTTTGGAAGATGGGCAGGGACTCTGTCCTAGCTTTTAGGGGGAAGCTGGTTCCACCATTGGGGTGCCAGGACAGAGAAGAGCTTGGACTGGGCTGAGCGGGATCTGCCCTCCCAAAGGGGTGGGAGGGCCAAGAGACCACAAGTTGCAGAACAGAGTGCTCAGGTTGGGGTGTAGGGTTTGAGCATAACCTGAAAGTAGGGAGGGGCAGTTCCTCTTGCTGTTCCGTAGGTAAGCACCCTGGTCTTGTCGTGGATTCGAGTTTAGACCGGAAGCCAGTGGAGTGTGTGGAGGAGCAGGGTGACATGGGAGAATTTGGGAAGGTTGAAAACCAGGCGGGCTGCAGCATTCTGGATAAGTTGCAGGGGTTTAATGGCACAAGCGTGGAGCCCAGCCAACAGCGAGTTGCAGTAGTCCAGACAGGAGATGCCTCCATTAGGACTTAGGTAGGATCGTACGTTACGGATGTTGTCGAGCATAAACCTGCAGGAGTGAGTCACTGCTTTGCTGTTTACTGAGAACAACAGGGAGTTGTCCAGGGTCACGCCAAGGTTCTTTACACTCTGGGACGACGACACTGTGGAGTTGTCAATCGCGATGGAGAGGTCTTTGAGCGGGCAGGCCTTCCCAGGGAGGAAGAGCAGCTCTTTCTTGTCGAGCATGTTACTTGAGGTGGTGGGCCGACATCCAAGCTGTGATATCTGCCAGGCATGCAGAGATGCATGTCGCCACCTGGTTGTCAGAAGGGGGGAAGGAGAGAAGTAGTTGAGTGTCATCTACATAGCAATGGTAGGAGAGATCATGTGAGGATATGACAGAGTCGAGTGACTTGGTATATAGAGAGAAAAGGAGAGAGCCTAGAATCGAGCCCTGGGGGACACCAGTAGTGAGAGTACGTGGTGTAGACACAGATCCTCTCCACGTCACCTGGTAGGAATGGCCTGCCAGGTAGGATGCAATCCAAAACGCCCAGCCCTGAGAGGGTGGAGAGGAAGAGCTGATGGTTCACAGTGTCGAAGGCAGTGGATCGATCTAGGAGGGTGAGAACAGAGGAGAGAGAGTCAGCTTTGGCAGTGCGGAGGGCCTCTGTGATACAGAGAAGAGCAGTCTCGGTTGAGTGACCCATTTTGAAGCCTGACTGGTTAGGGTGAAGAAGATTTTTCTTAGAGAGATAACAAAATAGTTAATCAGAGACAGCACACTCAAGTGTTTTTGAAGGAAAAGAAAGATGGGATACAGGTCTACAGTTTCTGATGTCAGATGAGTCGAGCGTTGGTTTCTTGAGGTGGGGAGCGACCGTTTTGAAGTCAGAGGGAACACAGCCGATGGTCAGAGATGAGTTGATGAGGGAAGTGTGGAATGGGAGAACGTCTCCAGAGATGGTCTGGGAGGAGGGGATGGGGTCAAGCCGGCAGATTGTCGGGCGGCCAGACCTCAATAGTCACAGGATTTCATCTGGAGAGAGAGGGGAGAACGAGGTCAAGGTGTAGGGTAGTTCTGTTTGACTGGGACCAGTGGATTCAATAGGCTGAGTGATTGAGGAGCGGATGTCGTCAACCTTCTTTTCAAAGTGGTTGACAAAGTTGTCCACAGAGAGGGAGGGGGTGGAGGATTAAGGAGGGAAGGGAAGGTGGAAAAGAGTTTCCTATGGTTAGAGGCAGAAGCTTAACATTGTGAGTGGTAGAAAGTGGCTTTAACAGTGGATACAGAGGAAGAAACGGTAGAGAGGATCGAGTGAAAGGATGATAGATCCTCTGGAAGTTTAGTTTTCCTCCATTTCCGCTCAGCTACCTGCAGCCCTGTTCTGTAAGCTCTCAATTGGTCACTCAGCCACGGAGCAGGAGGGGAGGACCGAGCCGGCCGGGAGGAAAGGGGACAGTGCAAGTCATAGGATGTGGAAAGGAAGGAGAGTAGGTTTGAAGAGGCAGAATCAGGAGACAGGAGGGAGAAGGATTTAGCAGCAGGGAGAGATGGTAGGATAGAAGAGTAGTAGTGGAAGAGAGAGAGCGAAAATTGTGACGCTGCATAACCATCTGGGTAGGGGCTGAGTGGTTAGGGTTGGAGGAAAGGGAGGCAGAAAAGGAAATAAAGTAGTGATCAGAGACCTGGAGGGGGATTTCAGTGAGATTAGTAGGTGAACAGCCTCTAGTAAATATGAGGTCAAGCATATTGCCTGCCTTGTGAGTTGGAGGGGATTGGTAAAGGCTGAGGTCAAAAGAGGTAAGGAGGGGGAAAAGAGAGTTGGAAAGAAATGCAGACGTCGGGAGGTTGAAGTTGCCAAGTTCGAAGAGCAGTGAGCAGACATTTTTTGAATGACATGTTAAACACCCCCCATTGTCTTTCTGTAGCATCTATAAGAACGCTAAAGCGTCATCTGCGATTTAACGCATCGTCTCCACACTTGCATCCAAAGAAAGAGGTGAAAGATTTTATGTGGAACTGAAAAAGTAATAATTTAATACAAATTAAATCTTTACAATTTAGATGAGCTGAAATGAAAGCACCTTCTGAACATTAACACTCAGATTATAGTGTCTGGTCTTGCAAACAATGTAAAGTATGTTCATTTGAAGTCAAAGTTTACATACACTTGGAGTCATTAAAACTTGTTTTTCAACCACTCCACAAATTATTTGTTAACAAACTATGGTTTGGGCAAGTCGGTTAGGACATCTACTTTGTGCATGACACAAGTAGTTTTTCCAACAGTTGTTTACAGACAGATTATTTCACTTATAATTCACTGTATCACAATTCCAGTGGGTCAGAAGTTTACATACACTAAGTTGACTGTGCCTTTAAACATTCCAGGAAATGCAGCTTTGCTGCAGGAGGGACTGGTGCATTTCACAAAATAGATGGCATCATGAGGCGGGAATATTATGTGGAGATATTGAAGCAACATCTCAAGACATCAATCAGGAAGTTAAATCTTGGTCGCAAATGGATCTTCCAAATGGACAATGACCCCAAGCACACTTCCAAAGTTGTGTCAAAATGGCTTAAGGACAACAAAGTCAAGGTATTGGAGTGACCATCACAAAGCCCTGACCTCAATACTATAGAAAATGTGTGGGCAGAACTGAAAAAGCATGTGCGAGCAAGGATGCCTATGAACCTGACTCAGTTACTCCAGCTCTGTCAGGAAGAATAGGACAAAATTCACCAACTTATTGTGGGAAGCTTGTGGAAGGCTACCCAAAACATTTGACCCAAGTTAAACTATTTAAAGGCAATGCTACCAAATGCTAATTGAGTGTTTGTAAACTTCTGATCCACTGGGAATGTGATGAAAGAAATAAAAGCTTAAATAAATCATTCTCTCTACTATTCTGACATTTCGTATTCTTAAAATAAAGTGGGGATCCTAACTGACCTAAAACAGGGAATTTTTACTAGGATTAAATGTCAGAAATTGTGAAGAACTGAGTTTAAATGTATTTGGCTAAGGTGTATGTAAACTTCCAACTTCAAATGTATTTACAGTGCTTAATTTGTGCTGGATCCTGCCGGAACGTGATCCGGCACCTCTCCGTTTTGGACTGTTTTGTTCCGGAACCTATTTGGCCAGATCCGGTACCTCTCGTGGCACGAACAATAATTTTCACTTTTCACCGAATAAATCAAAGTTCATTCAAATAACCTCTTTGTTAATTCCCCTGCCCCCACAAAAACGTAATTGATGGTTTGCGCAACATTGTAACCTATGTTTGAGACTAACACGTTGCCGTGGCTGTGTGAGAAGTGCGCCAGTATCTCTCACATAACTAGAATGGGATTCATGTTCTATGATCCCTCTCTGTTCTGGTAGACATGAGCCTGCAACCCTCATCTCTAAGTTATTGTAATCCATAAAATATTTCCTTATAGAAGGGTTCTGAAGGAACTGCAGGACACCTGATAAATTAAAATATATTTGCCAAATTTATAGAATCACTGCTGTCTGTTCAGAAATAAATGAAATAATTCAGAATAGCCTACTACGCCATGAGAAGGCCTATAATTTAGCCAGGATCAATAGCTTATTTTTTTAAATAGCCTAGCTGTGGATTCTAGCCCAATAACAGGGAATAGCGTATAGTCGGGAACGCGCGGCGAGTCTGTCAGTAAAAAAACAGCATTGCAGACAAAACAGGAATATTTCAAATATAATTGAGGGAAAACACAGGTTGGAAAGCAAATGGCTCCTTCTGAAAAGAGAAGACTCTATGCTTTAGGCTACCAAATATTTGATCAACTTCCAAACATTGTTTTACAAAAGAGAGAGACAAAGAGAGATAGGCTTTTGGCATGAGCGCATCGGCTATCACCAGCAAGTGAGCTGTGCATCATTGGTCAGTCAGTGAAACTGTAAAGCATTTTTAGGACTATAATGTCCTACTCATATTGTGGCCTGCAATATGTATCCACACACATAGTCCTAGGTTATTGATGGATTCAAGACGAGGTCATTTTAATTTTCCTCCGATTTTCAGTTTGTTAGTGCCTGCCATTTCGATCATTTGTGCGGTATTAAAAACATTATTCTGCCAAAGTCTCCAGTCATATAAAAATTAAGTAGAATTGCATTTATAAAAGGCAACATTTTTCACAGACCCTAGGCTACTAAAAATGTTCTCCACGTGTGCAACTTCTGTAAGTGCCTCTGGTGTACTGCTCTATGCCACTAGCAAATGTGACGATAAAGCATGCAATGTTTTATCATAAATGTGATTTTTTTAATGTGTTCCTGTACCTCAGAACTCCCCAGGTCACCTCACTCTAGCGCTCACTTTTTGTTCTGGCACCTCCTGATTTACAAATTCAGCACTGTGTATACATAGGTGTAATCTAGAGCCAAGTAGTTGTTTTTTAATCTGAGGGTATCCTGATACACTTGTTGAATTTTGCAACTGAGCATGAAAACAACAGTAATTTATTAGGCAGTCTAGACAGCGGAGGTGAGTTCAGGTAAGCCTAGACAGAGCTGTTTTTTAGTGTTTGCGGCCATGTTCCTCCTCTTTATGTTAATCTATTCAGATTTGCAAATCCACCCTGTGGTTTTATGCAAATGAGGCACATATCATTGTCTTTATTTTAACACAAAATATATATTTGTATACAGTGCCTTGCGAAAGTATTCGGCCCCCTTGAACTTTGCGACCTTTTGCCACATTTCAGGCTTCAAACATAAAGATATAAAACTGTATTTTTTTGTGAAGAATCAACAACAAGTGGGACACAATCATGAAGTGGAACGACATTTATTGGATATTTCAAACTTTTTTAACAAATCAAAAACTGAAAAATTGGGCGTGCAAAATTATTCAGCCCCTTTACTTTCAGTGCAGCAAACTCTCTCCAGAAGTTCAGTGAGGATCTCTGAATGATCCAATGTTGATTTAAATGACTAATGATGATAAATACAATCCACCTGTGTGTAATCAAGTCTCTGTATAAATGCACCTGCACTGTGATAGTCTCAGAGGTCCGTTAAAAGCGCAGAGAGCATCATGAAGAACAAGGAACACACCAGGCAGGTCCGAGATACTGTTGTGAAGAAGTTTAAAGCCAGATTTGGATACAAAAAGATTTCCCAAGCTTTAAACATCCCAAGGAGCACTGTGCAAGCGATAATATTGAAATAGAAGGAGTATCAGACCACTGCAAATCTACCAAGACCTGGCCGTCCCTCTAAACTTTCAGCTCATACAAGGAGAAGACTGATCAGAGATGCAGCCAAGAGGCCCATGATCACTCTGGATGAAATGCAGAGATCTACAGCTGAGGTGGGAGACTCTGTCCATAGGACAAAAATCAGTCGTATATTGCACAAATCTGGCCTTTATGGAAGAGTGGCAAGAAGAAAGCCATTTCTTAAAGATATCCATAAAAAGTGTTGTTTAAAGTTTGCCACAAGCCACCTGGGAGACACACCAAACATGTGGAAGAAGGTGCTCTGGTCAGATGAAACCAAAATTGAACTTTTTGGCAACAATGCAAAACGTTATGTTTGGCGTAAAAGCAACACAGCCCATCACCCTGAACACACCATCCCCACTGTCAAACATGGTGGTGGCAGCATCATGGTTTGGGCCTGCTTTTCTTCAGCAGGGACAGGGAAGATGGTTAAAATTGATGGGAAGATGGATGGAGCCAAATACAGGACCATTCTGGAAGAAAACCTGATGGAGTCTGCAAAAGACCTGAGACTGGGACGGAGATTTGTCTTCCAACAAGACAATGATCCAAAACATAAAGCAAAATCTACAATGGAATGGTTCAAAAATAACCATATCCAGGTGTTAGAATGGCCAAGTCAAAGTCCAGACCTGAATCCAATCGAGAATCTGTGGAAAGAACTGAAAACTGCTGTTCACAAATGCTCTCCATCCAACCTCACTGAGCTCGAGCTGTTTTGCAAGGAGGAATGGGAAAAAATGTCAATCTCTCGATGTGCAAAACTGATAGAGACAAACCCCAAGCGACTTACAGCTGTAATCGTAGCAAAAGGTGGCGCTACAAAGTATTAACTTAAGGGGGCTGAATAATTTTGCACGCCCAATTTTTCAGTTTTTGATTTGTTAAAAAAGTTTGAAATATCCAATAAATGTCGTTCCACTTCATGATTGTGTCCCACTTGTTGTTGATTCTTCACAAAAAAATACAGTTTTATATCTTTATGTTTGAAGCCTGAAATGTGGCAAAAGGTCGCAAAGTTCAAGGGGGCCAAATACTTTCGCAAGGCACTGTATATGTATTTATGAGTGCATTCTAAGAAAACACATTCAATTTGACAACAAATGTAATACCTGAATTCCCACCAAAATCCCTGAACTTCCATTCATTATTTGTCTGTGCCAGTAAAATGTTTCATGTGCTATAATTCAGTCAATATATGATGGATTGTAAAATTCTTAAAGTTTGAGGTGTCTTCATCCATAGTACATAGTACAACTATTGCATATATTAGAACCTTAACAATTTTGATAACCGTTGCTACACACACACAAGTTATTTTACATGCAATTCAAAGACGAAAACAGCACTGTGCTTCACTAAACAACAGTATTCAACGAACTAGCATTACAAAGCCACAATAGAGTCAGTAGCAGCAAGCTAACGTGATCTGCTAAGCCGAAAGACATCTGCTTCAGTGAGATGTGAATTGGCAGGGAGAATATGATGCTTGTCTTGTCAGTTAACTGAGCCATTGTTTGTTCACTCACTCACATGCCCTTCTGCTAAGCTAAGCACTAGGCGTGCATGAGTGGTGTAATGTTGGAGCTGGATTCCACATGGTTTACAAGCTGCCTGGGGTGCTGACCTGTTGGATCAAATGCCATGTAGGGTGCTGCTGGTTGGGTGGTGAGCCGAGTCAGGGTCAGACAAGGCCTGCGTTAGTTAGCTTCAAGCACACAGAGATGTCACTCAGGACACTTAGGCTTCCAGGGGGCAGGGGGCTTGTCCTTGTTCTCAATTCCACTGCCCCTCCACCTTTAAAGAGCATTGCCCCTGTAGAGAAGGAATATAAATGGTGTTGCTAGCCATTTATAGCAGAGGAGAGAACATGCCCCGATCCACATCAGCGGGACTGCAGTAGCAAGAATTAGCAGTTGTAAGTTCCTCGACGTCCACATCACGGAGGACTTGACAGGGACCAACAACACCACTACTCTTGTCAAAAGGGCGCAACAGCGTTGCTACTTCCTAAGGCGGCCGAAGACATTTGGTTTGCTACCCCGGGTCCTCTCCAAATACTGCCGCTGCTCCATCGAGAGCATCCTGACCGGTTGCATCATGACCTGGTACGGGATTTGCGCTGTCCACGACCGCAAGGCCCTCCAGCGAGTGATGAAGACAGCCTGGTGCATCACTGGGACCGTGCTCCCACCCATCCAGGGCATCTACTCAAAACTGTGCCTGAGGAAGGCCCGCAGCATCATCAAGGACCCCACACACCCCAGCCTCAAATTCTTCACTCCCTTACCGTCGGGAAGATGGTATTGGAGCATGATGTCTGATACCAACAGGCTCATAGACAGTTTCTATCTACAAGCCATCAGACTGCTCAAAAAATATTCCAAAACATAATTGAACTGGACTGATCACCTGCACTGACTCTCTGCACCTTTGCACACATGCACTCACTCACGCACACACCCACACTGATACACAATCATCCACACACACACACACACACACACACATACACACGTGCGCACACACGCACACATACACACACATATAGACACATATACAAATAAACTTGCCCACCATCCCCTCCTTCCCCAAAACACGTCTAAATATTGGGCTATAAATTGTGCCTTCCTGTATTATACTTATTCTAAAATGTTTTTTCTATTCTACTGAGCCATTTACTTTATGTTCGTATTCTTATCTTTTATTATTTCTTATTGTTGTTGCATTGTCGAGAAGGAACCTGTAGCAAGCATTTCATTGGACGGTGTATACCATGTGTATCCCATACATGCGACTAATAAAACTAACTTAAAACTTGAAATGAGGCAACAACAAGGCCTTGAAAGAGCCTGTAGGGCCAATCTGCTCCTGAATAGCCTGCAGTATAGTAGTGGTACAGTACAATAATAAATCAGAATGGAGGGGAGGCTAAGCCTTGGCAAAGGCTCAGATTTGTGCCCAAAAACCACCATGACCAAAACAAGCCTCTTCTCTCCCTCCACAGCCAGCAACCTGGTCATAAATATTTTAAAATGCATTTCAAAGTGAAATGCCTCTCATGAAAGAACATTGCATTTAGGCTAAATTTAACAGTCATTGCTGTCACTGTGAGAGGCGAGTTACCATGGTCATGCATCTCCGAACCTCATTGGGATATTGTAACACTTTCCACAGCCAGTTAAGTCAACATTGAGAAAGATGATGGGCCATGCACATCCTGACCCTCTCTCCCCCTCTCTTTCTCTCTCTCCCCCTCTCTTCCTCTTTCACTCCCTCTCTCTCTCTCCCTCTCCTCCTCACTCACTCCCTCTCTCCCCCTCTCCCCCTCACTCACTCCCTCTCTCTCACTCCCTTGCTCTCTCTCTCTCTCTCTCTCTCTCTCTCTCTCTCCCTCTTCCTCTCTCTCCCCCCTCACCCCCTCTCCTCCTCACTCACTCACTCCCTCTCTCTCTCCCCCTCTCCTCCTCACTCACTCCCTCTCTCTCTCTCCCCCTCACTCACTCACTCCCTCTCTCTCTCTCTCTCTCTCTCTCTCTCTCTCTCTCTCCCCCTCACTCACTCACTCTCCTCTCTCTCTCTCTCTCTCTCTCTCTCTCTCTCTCTCTCTCTCTCTCTCTCTCTCTCTCTCTCTCTCTCTCTCTCTCTCTCTCACTCTCACTCTCTCCTGCCTTATCAGCTAGGCCTGTCAGTTCTGGCTCCATACTCCAGCCTCTTGGTTACCTACTTACCCATGTGGAAATCCCATGACCTGTTTATTTTATTCTCATAACTTATCATGAAATTGGATGTGTTCACATGGGCTTTGTCCTGCTATTTCCCCAGATCAGTGTGACCAATTTCTCTTTTCTTAGGTGGAGAGAAACTGTGAAAAATAAAAAGTATATTTGTGTTCTTTTGGGGGTGAAATATGAGTGCACTCATTCAGGAAACATGGTAAAGAGCCATTTAGTCCAGCAGATAGAATTGCTACTTCTCAAAACATAGGCCAGGAGTGTAATACTAGGTGGTTTTCTGACAACAGAAACTATGTGCATCAGAGAGAGTATGATTTCTGACCAATGTTTCATGTTTCAAGTTTTAATGTCACGTGCACAAGTACAGTACAACAATGCAGTACATATCAATGTAGCACACAAAAAAATAAGGTAGAACAAACACAAAATAAATTAAAAGAAGAACACAAGAAAGTAAGACGCTACTGTACAGTGGGGCAAAAAAGTATTTAGTCAGCCACCAATTGTGCAAGTTCTCCCACTTAAAAAGATGAGAGAGGCCTTTAATTTTCATCATAGGTACACTTCAACTATGTCAGACAAAATGAGAGAAAAAAATCCAGAAAATCACATTGTAGGATTTTTAATGAATGTATTTGCAAATTATGGTGGAAAATAAGTATTTGGTCAATAACAAAAGTTTATCTCAATACAATTTTGTTATATACCCTTTGTTGGCAATGATCAGAAGAAGATTGGGAGAATGTCATATGGTCAGATGAAACCAAAATAATGTAAAACCTCAACAGATCCAAACGCAAACGTTTTTGTAAGTCTTCATTTGGATGACAAGGTTTTCACACACTGTTGCTGGTATTTTGGCCCATTCCTCCATGCAGATCTCCTCTAGAAGCAGTGATGCATTTTTGGGGCTGATCTTGCTGGCCCAGCAACACATACTGCTCTAGAGGAGATCAACTCCCTGAAAACCCAAAGATTTTCTATGGGGTTGAGCAAATAAATTCATAAAAAATCCTACAATGTGAGACTGGTTGAAGTGCCACTCATCAGGACCAATTGGTGGCTGACTAAATACTTTTTTGCCCCACTGTATATACAGGGTCAGTTCCAATAAAATATTTACAATGTGCAGGAATACTGAAGTAATAGATGTACTGTTGAAGTTGGAAGATTACATACACTAAGTTGACTGTGCCTTTAAACAGCTTGGAAACTTCCAGAAAATGATGTCATGGCTTTAGAAGCTTCTGATAGGCTAATTGACATAATTTGAGTCAATTGGAGGTGCACCTGCGGATCTATTTCAAGGCCTACCTTCAAACTCAGTGCCCCTTTGCTTGACATCATGGGCAAATCAATAGAAATCAGCCAAGACCTCAGACAAAAAATGGTGTGTCCTCCACAAGTCTGGTTCATCCTTGGGAGCAATTTCCAAACGCCTGAAGGTACCACGTTCATCTGTACAAACTATAGTATGCAAGTATAAACACCATGGGACCACGCAGCCGTCATACCACTCAGGAAGGAGACGCGTTCTGTCTTCTAGAGAGGAACGTACTTTGCGAAAAGTGCAAATCAATCCCAGAACAACAGCAAAGGACCTTGTGAAGATGCTGGAGGAAACAGGTACAAAAGTAGTATCTATATCCACAGTAAAACGAGTTCTATATCGACATAACCTGAAAAGCCGCTCAGCAAGGAAGAAGCCACTGCTCCAAAACCGCGATAAAAAAGCCAGACTACGGTTTGCAACTGCACATGGGGACATAGATCATACTTTTTGGAGAAATGACCTCTGCTCTGATGAAACAGAAATATAACTGTTTGGCCATAATGACCATCGTTATGTTTGGAGGAAAAGGGGGAGGCTTGCAAAGAAGAACACCATCCCAACCGTGAAGCACGGGGGTGGCAGCATCATGTTGTGGGGGTGCTTTGCTGCAGGAGGGACTTGTGGACTTCACAAAATAGATGGCATCATGAGGCAGGAAAATTACGTTGATATATTGAAGCAACATCTAAAGACATCAGTCAGGAAGTTAAAGCTTGGTCGCAAATGGGTCTCCAAAACGGACAATGACCCCAAGCAGTCTTCCAAAGTTTTGGCAAAATGGCTTAAGGACAACAAAGTCAAGGTATTGGAGTGGCCATCACAAAGCCCTGACCTCAATCCTATAGAAAATGTGTAGGCAGAACTGAAAAAGTGTGTGCGAGCAAGGAGGCCTACAAACCTGACTCAGTTACACCAGCTCTGTCAGGAGGAATGGGCCAAATTTCACCCAACTTATTGTGGGAAGCTTGTGGAAGGCTACCCACAACGTTTGACCCAAGTTTAACATTTTTTTTGTCGTTGAATTTTTACCCCCTTTTCTCCCCAATTTCGTGGTATCCAATTGTTAGTAGTTACTATCTTGTCTCATCGCTACAACTCCCGTACGGGCTCGGGGGAGACGAAGGTCGAAAGCCATGCGTCCCCCGAAACACAACCCAACTGCTTCTTAAACAGCCGCACTGCTTCTTAACACAGCGCACATCCAACCCGGAATCCAGCCGCACCAATGTGTCAGAGGAAACACCGTGCACTGCGTCCGGCCCACCACAGGAGTCGCTAGTGCGCGATGAGACAAGGATATACCTACCGGCCAAACCCTCCCTAACCCGGACGACGCTAGGCCGGTGCGGTGCGTCGCCCCACGGACCTCACGAACCCAGAGTCTTTGGTGGCACAGCTAGCACTGCGATGCAGTGCCCTAGACCTCTGCGCCACCCTGGAAGCCCAAGTTAAACAATTTAAAGGCAATGCTACCAAATACTAATTGAGTGTATGTAAACTTCTGACCCACTGAGAATGTAATGAAAGAAACAAAATCTCTACTATTCTGACATTTCACATTCTTAAAATAAAGTGGTGATCCTAACTGACCTAAGACAGGGAATTTTTACATGTCGGGAATTGTGAAAAACTGAGTTTAAATGTATTTGGCTAAGGTATATGTAAACTAACGACTTCAAATGTATCTTAGAGGTTTACATAGGGGAGGGGATAGGAGGGGGAGAAGGAGGCGAGAGGAAAGGGGAGAGGGTGGGAGGAGAGGGGAGGGACAGGAGGAGGAGAGGGCAGAGACAGGAGGGAAACAGGAGGAGGAGAGGGACAGGAAAAGGAGAGGGACAGGTGGAGGAGAGGACAGGAGAAGGAGGAGGAGGAGGAGAGGAACAGAAGGAGGAGAGGACAGGAGGAGAAGGAGGAAGGGGACAGGAGGAGGAGGCTAAAGTTACAGAAGCAGGAGAGGAAAACGAGGGAGGAGAGGCGAGAGACAGGAGGAGGAGAGGAGAGGAGGAGAGAGACAGGAAGAGGATAGGCTGAGGCATGGAAGCCCGACGATCCGGCTGAGACAAGACGTCTGTCGATCCCGCTGCAGAGAGGGAGCCAGAAGATCCGGTGGAGTGTGACGCGGGATGGGAAGCCACCGAGCCAACCGAGGTAAGGAAACCTCTCGAGCCAGCCAGGGCGTGAAAGTCCGACGGGCTGGCTTAGGCACCCCCGGTTCCATTGGCGGCGGAATCCACCCCTACGTCACCAAAAAAAAAAAAAAAAAAAAAAACTCCTGGACCGGCTGGGTGAACAAGAACTGACGATCCGGCTAAGGTCCGACGTGGGATGGGCGCCATCTGAGCAAACAGGGGGAAGGAAACCTTTCGAGCCACCTAGGGCGTGGAAGCCCGACGAGCTGGCTAGGCACCCCCGGTTTCATCGGTGGCGACCCAAAGCCGATGCCACCATACCAATCGGAACACCAGTACTCCCTTATGCTTTGTGTGATGGCTTCTGCATTCTGTCACATGGGATGACGCTGGAGAGACGAAGCATGTACGGGGAGTCAAACATTTAATAAAGAACAGACATGGAACGAGACAGGAACAGTGTCAGCAAACAAGTAACCCAAACGAAAGACAATTAATGCAGAAGTGGGGAACAGAGCTAGAGATCTGACAAATTTAAGGGAGGTAATAACAGGTGATGAGGGAGTCCAGGTGAGTCCAATATCGCTGATGCGGGTGACGAGGGAAGGCAGGTGTGCGTAGATGATGGGAGTGCGTGATGCAGGGCAGCCTGGCGCCCTCAAGTGCCAGGGGAGGGGAGAGTGGGAGCAGATGTGACAGAGGGGGAGGATAGGAGGAGAGGAGAGTGACAGGAGGAGGAGAGGAGAGGGACAGAAGGAGGAGAGGAGAGAAGAGGAGCGGGAGGACATGAAGAGGAGAGGACAGGAGGAGAGGAGTGTGTGATAATGAGCTAAAGGGAAAAAGCAGGATGTTTAGCCTGTCACTAGGCACCAGCATGTTCTGTTTGCCTTTATATGCCATGTGACACCACCGGACAATAAACACATTTGTTTCAGTAGAGTCAAAATCTCTGGGAGACTTGGGCTTTGAGTCTACATCTTGTCAGGACACACATACAACGGCAGGGCGTCTTCCCCACATGAGGCGTGGCAGGGCTAGCATCGAGAGGAAGCGATTGCCAGTCACTCTCTCTTACCTCTCAGGTGACAGAGGGGGTTACCTCTCTCTCCTCTCACACACTGGGTAGTGACTTATCACTGTACTGAGGACATGCCCCTAAACCTTGTCCCCAAGCAACTGCCTTTGTGGGTGCCCTCTATGTTACACCTTTAGAGGATTTGACAGAAAGAGTTGTGTGAAATTCAGAATATATTACAAACACTTCGGTTTGACTAAATGAGGCTGTTGCATAGACTCATATTGAGTCAATATTAACACTGTTGGCCAATACCTAATAGAACCTCAAGTTTACTCATAAATATACTGTAGTGCTATAAAAGCACTTCTATACTGGAGGCACCTCTTCTAAAAGATGTCTCATATGCATGAGTGTCGGCTGAGGTGACCGTGGAAGTTAAAGTGAGCTCTCATTGCCTGTGTTAATGGCTCCAATGAACCTGGTAGAGAAAGTTATCAGAGACCTCTATCCGTGTCAGGAGATATATTTTTTGGAGGTGAGTTGATACCCAGTGATTACTGATGGAAGCAGAACAGTGGGGACTCTTCGATTTGATTCACTCAGTGAGTTGGAAAATTAGAAGCATGAAAAGGCTCATTTGTTCATCGACGGGAAACACAGAGTCACTGGTCAAGCTATAATTGCATTATATCACCTAGAGATGTTTCCTTCTGAGAATAGATTTTTTTTCCCACTTTTACTCTCAAAAGATCATTTTAGGTGAGAAACAGAGCAGATATGTAAATCTGTTTACACATACCCATTCAGCAAACCAAAATCAGTTCTGTGAAAGTTCATAGAACATTTGTTAGGTTTCGGGAAGTGTTCTGTAACACAACAACTGTCCACCAACTGTCCATACTGTAACACAACAACTGTCCATACTGTAACACAACAACTGTCCAATTGTGCTGATGATTATACAATGGACACGCTGCTGCCATAAAGGGATGCACCTGATTGGCAATGCTGTTCAGAAATCCTGTGGCATTCAAACGCTGCTCCATTTTTATCAAGGGGCCCAATTGTACCATGAAAACGCACCCCAATCCATCACACCACCACTACCAGCCTGCTGTGTTGATGCGAGTTATGGCATGATGGATGCATGTACTCATATGGTTTTCTCCATACCCTAGTCCTTTCCAGTGTTTTCATTCGTTAGCCCACTACAACCACAAGAAATGGAACTCCGTAAGGTTGTAAGGCTGCAATACCTCATTTGTGTCACGGTCTGACGAGCTTTGCATTCTTTTATGGATCTTTGGGCACCAGTGTTGTATTGGACTGTCAGTTGACTAACTGTAGCCAGTCTGTTGCTCTGCACAATTCGTGTCAGCCTCCTTTGTCCTCTTTCATCAATGATCCATTTTCAACAACTGGCCTGCCGTTGGCTGGATGTCCTTTGGGTGGTGGACCATTCTTGATACACACAGGAAACTGTTGATCATGAAAAACCCAGCAGCGTTGCAGTTCTTGACACACTCAAACCGGTGCACTGGCTCCTACTACCATACCCCATTCAAAACCACTTAAATATGGGCTTGCCCATTCACCCTCTGAATGGCACACATACACAATCAATGTGTCAAGTGTCTCAAGGCTTACAAATCCTTATTTAACCTGTCTCCTCCCCTTCATCTACTCTGATTGAATTGGATTTAACAAGTGACATCAATAAGGGATCATAGCTTTCACCTGGTCACTCTGTGTCATGGAAAGAGCAGGTGTTCATAATGTGTTGTACGCTCAGTGTATATAATAGTATGTGTGAATCTAATGTGGCGTTGTGACCTGAGGATGCACCATATTTAAAATAGCATTATATAAACCACCATAAACCGCTACTGTGTTTTGAATCCAGGAGCCATCATATTGTTTTTGAACACCAGGAAAGTGACTAGAATTTGGCACGGTGGAGCCTCATCCTTGGACCCCTCCTGGTTCACGGTGGAGCCTCATCCTTGGACCCCTCCTGGTTCACGGTGGAGCCTCATCCTTGGACCCCTCCTGCTTCACGGTGGAGCCTCATCCTTGGACCCCTCCTGGTTCACGGTGGAGCCTCATCCTTGGACCCCTCCTGGTTCACAGTGGAGCCTCATCCTTGGACCCCTCCTGCTTCACGGTGGAGCCTCATCCTTGGACCCCTCCTGCTTCACGGTGGAGCCTCATCCTTGGACCCCTCCTGGTTCACGGTGGAGCCTCATCCTTGGACCCCTCCTGCTTCACGGTGGAGCCTCATCCTTGGACCCCTCCTGGTTCACGGTGGAGCCTCATCCTTGGACCCCTCCTGCTTCACGGTGGAGCCTCATCCTTGGACCCCTCCTGGTTCACGGTGGAGCCTCATCCTTGGACCCCTCCTGGTTCACGGTGGAGCCTCATCCTTGGACCCCTCCTGGTTCACGGTGGAGCCTCATCCTTGGACCCCTCCTGGTTCATGGCGGAGCCTCACATCCTTGGACCCCTCCTGCTTCACGGCGGAGCCTCATCCTTACACCCCTCCTGGGAGCCTCATCCTTGGACCCCTCGTGCTTCACGGTGGAGCCTCATCCTTACACCCCTCCTGGTTCATGGTGGAGCCTCATCCTTGGACCCCTCCAGCTTCACGGTGGAGCCTCATTCTTACACCCGTCCTGGTTCACGGTGGAGCCTCATCCTTGGACCCCTCCTGCTTCACGGTGGAGCCTCATCCTTGGACCCCTCCTGGTTCACGGTTGAGCCTCATCCTTGGACCCCTCCTGGTTCACGGTGGAGCCTCATCCTTGGACCCCTCCTGCTTCACGGTGGAGCCTCATCCTTGGACCCCTCCTGCTTCACGGTGGAGCCTCATCCTTGGACCCCTCCTGGTTCACGGTGGAGCCTCATCCTTGGACCCCTCCTGCTTCACGGTGGAGCCTCATCCTTGGACCCCTCCTGGTTCACGGTGGAGCCTCATCCTTGGACCCCTCCTGCTTCACGGTGGAGCCTCATCCTTGGACCCCTCCTGGTTCACGGTGGAGCCTCATCCTTGGACCCCTCCTGGTTCACGGTGGAGCCTCATCCTTGGACCCCTCCTGGTTCACGGTGGAGCATCATCCTTGGACCCCTCCTGGTTCATGGCGGAGCCTCACATCCTTGGACCCCTCCTGCTTCACGGCGGAGCCTCATCCTTACACCCCTCCTGGGAGCCTCATCCTTGGACCCCTCGTGCTTCACGGTGGAGCCTCATCCTTACACCCCTCCTGGTTCATGGTGGAGCCTCATCCTTGGACCCCTCCAGCTTCACGGTGGAGCCTCATTCTTACACCCCTCCTGGTTCACGGTGGAGCCTCATCCTTACACCCCTCCAGGTTCACGGTGGAGCCTCATCCTTGGACCCCTCCTGCTTCACGGTGGAGCCTCATACTTACACCCCTCCTGCTTTACAGTGAAGCCTCAGCCTTGGACCGTTCCTGCTTCATGGTGGAGCCTTAGCCGTGGACTCCCCCTGCTTCACGGTGGAGCCTCAGCCGTTGGCCCCTCCTGCTTCACACTGAAGCCTCAGCCTTGGACCCCTCCTGCTTTCACAGTGAGGCCTCAGCCTTGGACACCTCCTGCTTCACAGTGAAGCCTCAGCCTTGGACCCCTCCTGCTTCACGGTGGAGCCTCAGCCTTGGACTCGTCCTGCTTCACAGTGAAGCCTCAGCCTTGGACCCCTCCTGCTTCACGGTGGAGCCTCAGCCGCGTACCACTCCTGCTTCCCGGTGGAGCCTCAGCCTTGGACCCTGCCTGCTTCACTTTCTCCTCTTTTAGTTTTCTTTTTCATTAGAATTCACAGTGTCAAGGTAAACAGAAAGAAAGACCCAGTCACAGTTGATCTGCTGTCAATTCTAATAAAGACAGCATTATTAAAAAGGGGGCTCTTTAATATTATTGACTAATAGTTTAGTAATGAAATCAGTATTAATAGATCATTACCATTCATAGTGGTCCACTCAGGGATTATTGGTTAATCAATACAGCCTAATTGTAGCCACAGTATTGCATGGCTGGTGTTGCCAGCGGCCTGGTGGTTGACTTCAAGCTTTTAAATAGCACATTGGCATTGATTTTAAGTCTGTATTATTTAGCATGACAAGGTGGTGAATTAGAGCTCTGGCATCTTCAGCGCTGCTCTGCTCTCCTTACATGTTAGGTGCGTTGGATGAGCTTGCTGCCCTGAATATCATTATGGAAGCTTCACTTACATGAACTTTGGCATCTCTTGTTTTTGTATGGTGTGGTCTTGCATGTGTTCACATTTTTTTACTTGAAAAGACGGTTTCCTTTGTAAATCTGCTGGATTCACTGTATTTTGCTTGATGTAAGCTATTTTATGGTTTGGTATTAGACATCTTGTTCAAATTCTGTTTTTGACGTTAAAATCCACTTTAGATATGGCCCTTGATTTTTTACTGTGACTCAGTGAACAGTTAAATATTTTTTTTAATAAAATCATTCCTCTGGTCAAAACTGTGGTAGACTAGTGCTTGTTTTATATCGATTAATTCCCTATCGATTGTCACAATTCACTGACCCTGTTATTACCTTCGACTGTAACCACAGATCCCCCGAACAGGCACCATGGGAGCTGACTGTCTTTTCTCCCGTCCTATTGCTTCAGAGGGTAACAGAGCATAGCCTTATGTCTCCCTGCCTCCCTCCTTTCCTGCTTGCTGTACAGACAGACACAGAGGGTTAGCTCTGACAGCTTGATTCCACACCCCCTTACTCAGTGGCGATCTTAGCATGTAAATCTTGGTGGGGCACACTAATTTTTTTTTTAGATGCATGCCAACAAAGCCACTACCAAACACTAAACAATACATTAATTGCACTATAACGGTGACATTTACTGCTTAAACAAATATTGTTTCTACTGACAATTGAGATGTACCAACTATGGCAGAAGGGGACGACGAGCAGATAAGAGGCAATCTGTAATTTCGATTAAGACATTAACGAGCAAGCTTGGACGGACAAGTCAATTTAACTATTAGTTCAGCACATTTGACATGTACAGCAACATAATTCAGAACATAGGCCGTTCTTACGGTGTTCTCCCTGTACCCCAAGTCAGAACCATAGGATAAATAAAGGGGGCATATAAGCAGACAATGAAAGCTATTACAGTATTCAATGATAACACTTATGAACAGCTTACAACACCACATACACTTAGTATAACTTTCTTAGCTACAGTATACATATCTCCCTGGCATATTGCATAATTTATGCAGCAGCATACAAGACATGTTTGGACTCACCTTCTTGTGCTGTGGAAGGAGGCGCAGCGGTCCTTTGTGGGCAAATTATGTCATCAAACTTTGTCATCAAAGTCTGGCATTCTCTGAATTTATAGTGCTTTCAAGACAACTGGGAGCTCTGAAAAAAACAAGGTTGGACCATGACATCAGTGATCTTCAGGTCGGACCTCTAGAAAGATGCCTGAGTTCCCGATTTGGAATTCCGAGTTGGATGACCGTTCAAAACATATTTTCCCAGTCGGAGCTCGTTTTTTCGAGTTCCCAGTTGTCTTGAACTCACTGAAGTCTGAGATTTTCCAGTTCCGAGTTTCCAGTTGTTTTGAACACGGCAGAAGTCATGCTGGATTGACAGCATGGCCAATGTATTAAACCTTTTCTGGCCCATCGTGTTGAATGTTTATACTTTTTAGCTTGGAAAAGAGACCCTTAAACCCAGACTTGGACCACACACCCACTCCACTGAATAGCAGGCTAGTGATTGCTTTGCAACGCTTGCAGTTAGCCACTAATTCCTTCCAAACCACTCATTGTAGAATTTGCAATTTCCAACTTGTTGTGTAATGTTTATGTCCAATGGCCGATGAGCAGCGATAGGTTTTATCTATGATTTCACAAAGATTGTAAAGGGATTGGCCAGTAGATTGTCAACTTGATTCATGATGATGACTGCTACATAGCTTGCTAGCTAAGATTTTGAAAGCATGATGTTGACATGATCGGTCCAATGAAATCTACTGTAGATATAATGTGATTTGATGTTATTTTTTCTGTGTCCAATGACCTTGAGCCTTCTTGGATTGGCACTTCTAATGTAACTCTATGACAGCACCAAAGGGGCTGCAATCTTCTAACTCTCCCCGTAGATGTTGCGGTGACGTAGTGTCCCCATGAGTGTCCGAATATTGAGCCAATCACGGTGCAACTACCAACAACTACGCTCTGTATTTTCCGCTGGCTGCCCCAACACCACAGAAAGCACTGAGGTAGGCTATAACACCTGCATTTTGGAGCTGCCTTACTCAATAAATGAAAAAAGAAGACCATGTTTGTTTGCGGCTTTATTAACACATTGTTTGCAAACTGATATGTGACACATATTAATGCCAAAATAACATGCAAAACAGGTGGGGAATGGCAGGTCACCACTGCCCTTACTTCTCCTCCACACACTAAGAGAAGAAGACAAAGTTATCTTTCTCTGCAGAGAACATAGCTGCTTTTTTTATTATTTCCGAGATACTGCATGGAATAGGAAATACGCCATGGTTTGTTCAACTTTGTACATTTTCACATCACAGATAAATTGTAAGCAGGGGTTGGAACCGAAATGATTTTCCAATCGTTTGGTTCTGAACAGAGCCATTCTTTTTTTTCTTCTGTTACACTGTTTGACCTGCAAAATAAAGTTCTGAACCCATATGAAACAGAAGAAAGTACTAGTTTATATCGTTCCTTTCTGTTCCTTTTTAAACCTCTGAAATCAAGACTAGCTTGACATTAAATTACTTCATCAATCAGTGCGGACAGAGCAGCTTGCTATGGAGAGGCCAAGCTATAGTTGTTTTAGCCTAGACAGATGATAGTACATGGGCGCTATCAGCTGCCTAGGCTGTAGTTGTTTACATGCACAATGGACAACCAAGTGTAGGACGAGATGCGACTTACATTTTGCAGGTGGGGAGAGAGCAAGAGAGGGTGGAGGCATGGCTTGAAGCGTTGGGCATCTTGTTATGAAATGCATTATCTGAATTAGGCCCATAGAATTATACCTACCAATGAGCAGCTTCTATGGAGGAACTTTGAATGTCTTTGAACCTCTGAGAGTTGGAGCAGCTAGCAGAGAGCCACCAGAATTAAAATCGCATCGTACCTTTTTGCAGATAATACATCCAATGTGAAAGGTTTTAACTATAGTATCCGTAACTAGCATTGAAAAAGTTAACCCATTCATCTATAATTAAAATATCTCCCTAATTTCTGAATCACGCTTGTAACATCAGACTTCCTTTTCTTCCCTACTTCCTTTTAAGCATGGAAATGAATGTCAAGTTAAAGCCAGTCCATAACCAAACAGGGCTATATTGGAAAACTCTGAAATCCCAGAGAGGATATTTTTTGGCTGTCAGAGTAAGTAGGAATCCAGCCACACCGACACACTTTCCTGTGTTGTACTCATTTGTCACAGTGATGGAAGGCTAGTGCAGGCCCTGCTGCTGGTAGACTAATGTTCTGTGGTGCTGCTCTGAGAGACTCACTAGATGTAATGTGAAAATGTACATCCACCTGATCGCTCATTACCGACTGCATAACTGAGCGCCCAAACGGACTACGTTTCTGTACCCAAGCCAAGGGGGTCACCATTCCGGTTTGGTCCGGTTCCACTGGAAGATGTTGCATAGCAAGATTTGAGCCATCTTTGTTTTCCTCCTTAACTACATGCAGGGCAGCATATCACTCACTGAATCAAACACAAACACGCAGAATGTATACTGCAGAATATATGACTTTCTGTCCCTTATCATATTTAATGGGATCTACAAAACACTTTTATACTAATAGAACAGTTACTGCAGAAAAAAATATCCAACATTAGCCATTCGTAAGTGCATATTTCCCACAAATAGTGAAGAAGATGACAACATTTAGGCTAAAGTTAACAGAATGTTCTGGTAATGCAGGGGTTCAGAAGACAATGTCTCGGAATCTCCTGTTCAGGCTACCGGACAGAAACAGCAGATGAACTGTTTCTGTGACATTGTGTTGGATTTGGACAAGGTATTGGTGGGGTGTAGAGTGGAGCGAGAGAATGAGGGAAAATAGTCCCATTATGCTGTAGTGTCATCCTCAATGTCACTGCAGTAACACTTCAGCAATTCTCTCAATCGAGGAGTGTTGGAGCACAGATTGATATACACTGATGTGCAATAACTGTGATTTATCGCAGGGCCTGCCTCCTTCTCCCCACAAGCCGGGCCGGGCAGGTGGAGGAGTGGAGCAGGGCAGGTGGAGGAGGAGTGGAGCAGGGCAGGTGGAGGAGTGGAACAGGGCAGGTGGAGGAGGAGTGGAGCAGGGCAGGAGGAGGAGGAGTGGAGCAGGGCAGGCGGAGGAGGAGTAGAGCAGGGCAGGCGGAGGAGGAGTGGAGCAGGGCAGGCGGAGGAGGAGTGGTGCAGGGCAGGCGGAGGAGGAGTGGAGCAGGGCAGGATTGGAGCAGGGAAGGTGGAGGTGTGGAGCAGAGCAGGATGAGTCAACACATTCCGTTCTATCCTCCAGTCGGGAACAGACGACACTATACTGGAAATGAACCAGTTGTTATGCATCTTTCTCAATGCCTAAGATTGGGTTATTTCCATCCTGTACCACTCATAAATGTCTGTGGTAGGTCTATTGTATGGAATCCAGTACATTTGGATGCTACTGAATGATTATGTTGGGTCTGGCTAAATTTGCTTAGAAAACAGATATTGCTAAGGACGAAGAAGTAAAGAAACTAAAATGTTCCTAAATGGCCTTAGTGTTGTTTTAGACAAGAAATCTTGAAATAACCTTTATCACAATAAGAGCCAAATGGACTAGATGGCCTTCAGCATGATGTTGTTTGACTGGGCATTATTCCCCATGTACAGCAACCCAAATACAATCAGTCAGCTGCGTCAAAACTTTAAGCTTATGTTCTTTAACCATTGTCACTAAAGTGACTGCTTATAAGAACATAATGAACAGCTGGCCAGTAGATGACCAATAAGCTTATTAAATTCATTCTGATGTAAACTACAATAAACCAACTTCCACCAAAATAACAACTATATCTGTCTCTCCATCTCTCAATGTGTTCTAAGTTGTGTCAGTCCAAACAGTTTGTCTGCTGATATCATGGCCAGGATTTGGCCTGACACTAGAGAGTAGGGGAGATGACACGTGAGGAGTGGATAGGACAGGAGAGAAGAGGAGAGGCAGATTTGCTCAGAAAGTTAGCTTCTCGTCTCTCCAGTTTTTGTTAAATTCCCTATTTCACTTGTCATCTCTACCTTTTAATAGTTCATTAGTGTGACATGCTTGTCACAGTCTCACAGCTGGTGAGCCTCAAAGTAGAGTTGTTTACACCACTAAACATATCAATACACACCCAGCTCAATGTGAAAGATTCTGGCAGGAATCACAGAGGCTACTATGATTTCATATGTCTGATGGCATTGAGTAATTATTCAGTTGGGCTAGCTTGAGAAGATAATTACAGTACATGTTATTTCACCCTGTCATCATGATCCACATAGAACTGCCCACATGAAAAAATACTGCAGTATATAGAGTACTGCAGTATATTAATTATATAGAATGTTGTAGAATACTGTACTACACAATGTAATGTCCCTCGATCATGTGTAGTACTTACTATAGAATGTCGTATTATACTCTAGAATACTAAAGTAAATACTACAGTAATGTCTGCAAAAACAGTAAGTATTTCTCCAGTAGGTTTCCACAAGGAGAAAACCTCCACTTCTATGTCAAAGATAATTAAACAAAAACACTATAGTAAATACTACAGTAATGTCTGCAAAACACGACATTAAATACTTCAATTTAGTACCGTCCGCAAAGCACACAAAAGTAAATACTACAGTATACTACAATCCATAAAAACACTGCATTAATTACTATAGTATATTTTACAGTTTCCTTTTACTACAGTATGTATACTACAGTTAACTGTAAATACAACAGTATACTACAATAAATAGTACAGTATAATACAGTATCCTACAATAAATTATATAGTATAGACTATAGTATACTACAGTAAATACCATAGTAAATGCTACAGTATTCATTGTGGTGTTTTTGAAGACTTAAGTCCGTAAAAACACTATTGTGAATTCTACAGTAAAGTCAGCAAAAACTGTACAGTATAGTAGAGTATATTTACAGTTGAAATCGAAAGTTTATATACAAGGTGTTTACATACAAGCTGAATACATTTAAACTCAGTTTTTCACAATTCCTGACATTTAATCGTAGTCAAGGGTAGGTAGCAACACATCTGCCACTCTGATCAGGGGTGCGTGCTCAGTCCCCTCCTGTACTCCCTGTTCACCCACGAATGCATGTCCAGGCACGACTCCAACACCATCATTAAGTTTGCTGACGACACAACATTGGTAGGCCTGATCACCGACAACAACGAGACAGCCTATAGGGAGGAGGTCAGAGACCTGGCAGGGTGGTGCCAGAATAACAACCTATCCCTCAACTTAACCAAGACTAAGGAGATGATTGTGGACTACAGGAAAAGGAGCACCGAGCACATCCCCATTCTTATTGACGGGGCTGTAGTGGAGCAGGTTGAGAGCTTCAAAGTCCTTGGTGTCCACATCAACAACAAACTAGAATGGTCCAAACACACCAAGACAGTCGTGAAGAGGGCACGACAAAGCCTATTCCCCCTCAGGAAACTAAAAAGATTTGGCATGGGTCCTGAGATCCTCAAAAGGTTCTACAGCTGCAACATCGAGAGCATCTTGACCGGTTGCATCACTGCCTGGTACGGCAATTGTTCAGCCTCCGACCGCAAGGCACTTCAGAGGGTAGTACGTACAGCCCAGTACATCACTGGGGCAAAGCTGCCTGCCATCCAGGACCTCTACACCAGGCAGTGTCAGAGGAGGGCCCTGAAAATTGTCAAAGACCCCAGCCACCCCAGTCATAGACTGTTCTCTCTACTACCGCATGGCAAGCAGTACCGGAGTGCCAAGTCTAGGACAAAAAGGCATCTCAACAGGTTTTACCCCTAAGCCATAAGACTCCTGAACAGGTAACCAAATGGTTACCCAGACTATTTGCATTTTGTGCCTCCCCAACCCCTCTTTTACGCTGCTGCTACTCTCTGTTTATCTTATATGCACAGTCACGTTAACTATGCATTCGTGTACATACTACCTCAATTGGCCTGACCAACCAGTGCTCCTGCACATTGGCTAACCGGGCTATCTGCATTGTGTCCCACCACCCGCCAACCCCTCTGTTTACGCTACTGCTACTCTCTGGTCATCATATATGCATAGTCACTTTGACCATACCCACATGTACATACTACCTCAATAAGCCTGACTAACCGGTGTCTGTATATAGATTTGCTACTCTTATTTTCAAATGTCTTTTTACTGTGGTTTTATTTCTTTACTTACCTACACACACACACACACACACACACACACACATACATACTTTTTTTCTCAGCACTATTGGTTAGAGTTTCACTGTAAGGTCAGTTAGGATCACCACTTTATTTTAAGTATGTGAAATGTCAGAATAATAGTAGAGAGAATGATTTATTTCAGTTTTATTTCTTTCACCACATTCCCAGTAGGTCAGAAGTTTACATACCCTCAATTAGTATTTGGCAGCATTGCCTTTAAATTGTTTAACTTGGGTCAAATGTTTCGGGTAGTCTTCCACAAGCTTCCCACAATAAGTTGGGTGAATTTTGGCCCATTCCTCTTGACAGAGCTGGTGTAACTGAGTCAGGTTCGTAGGCCTCCTTGCTCGCACACACCTTTTCAGTTATGCCCACAAACGTTGTATAGGACTGAGGACAGGGCGTTGTGATGGCTACTCCAATACCTTGACTTTGTTGTCCTTATTAAGCCATTTTGCCACAACTTTGGAAGTATGCTTGGGGTTCTTGTCCATTTGGAAGACTCATTTGTGAACAAGCTTTAACTTCATGACTGATGTCTTGAGATATTGCTTCAATATATCTACATAATCTTCCTTCCACATGATGCCATCTATTTTGTGAAGTGCACCAGTCCCTCCTGCAGCAAAGCACACCCACAACATGATGCTGCCACCCCCGTGCTTCACAGTTGGGATGGTGTTCTTCGGCTTGCAAGCATTCCCCTTTTTCCTCTAAACATAATGATGATCATTATGGCCAAACAGTTCTAGTTTTGTTTCATCCAAAAAGTACGATCTTTGTCCCCGTGTGCAGTTGCAAACCATAGTCTGGCTTTTTTTATGGCGGTTTTGGAGCAGTGGCTTCTTCCTTGCTGAGCGGCCTTTCAAGTTATGTCGATATAGGACTTGTTTTACTGTGGATATAGATACCTTTGTACCTGTTTCCTCCAGCATCTTCACAAGGTCCTTTTCTGTTGTTCTGGGATTGATTTGCACTTTTCGCACCAAAGTACGTTCATCTCTAGGAGACAGAATGCATCTCCTTCCTGAGCGGTATGACAGCTGCGTGGTCCCATGATGTTTATACTTGCATACTATAGTTTGCACGGATGAACGTGGTACCTTCAGGTGTTTGGAAATTGCTCCCAAGGATGAACCAGACTTGTGGAGGTCTACAATTTCTTTTCTGACGCCTCTTCTGAGGTCTTGGCTGATTTCTTTTGATTTTCCCATGATGTCAAGCAAAGAGGCACTGAGTTTGAAGGTAGGCATTGAAATACATCCACAGGTACACCTCCTATTGACTCAAATGATGTCAATTAGCCTATCAGAAGCTTCTAAAGCCATGACTTAATTTTCTGGAATTTTCCAAGCTGTTTAAAGGCACAGTCATCTTAGTGTATGTAAACTTCTGACCCACTGGAATTGTGATACAGTGAATTATAAGTGAAATAATCTGTCTGTAAAAAATTGTTGGAAAAATTACTTGTGTCATGCACAAAGCAGATGTCCTAACCGACATGCCAAAACTACAATTTGTTAACAAGAAATTTGTGGAGTGGTTGAAAAACAAGTTTTAATGACTCCAACCTAAGTGTATGTAAACTTCCGACTTCAACTGTGAACCATTGTATACTATATTAAATATACTGTATTAAACCCAGTGCTTGACTTCAGCCGCAGCTGTCCGGAGCGCCGTACCAGCAAAACACATTTTTGTGGAATTACGTACCGGCTCCTCTATGAAACAAAGTAGCCTATCGCCTGCCCAGATTCACACACAGAAGCAAAAAAGGACATTCAGAGACTTGTCCCGAAGCCACTCCTACGTTGCCTTGGCTGTTTGCTTAGGGCCATTGTCCTGTTGGAAGGTGAACCTTTCCCCAGTCTGAGGTCCTGAGCCCTCTGGAGCAGGTTTTCATCAAAGATCTCTCTGTACTTTGCTCCGTTCAGCTTTCCCTCAATCCTGACACTCGACACCTCGATCCTGACACTCCCTGCCACAGAAAAACATCCCCACAGCACGATGCTGCCACCCCCATGCTTCACCTTTGGGATGGTGCCAGGTTTCCTCCAGACGTGACGCTTGGCATTCAGGCCAAAGAGTTCAGACCTTCAGGTGCCTTTTGGCAAACTCCAAGCGAGCTGTCATGTGCATTTTACTGAGGAGTGGCTTCCGTCTGGCCACTCTACCATAAAGACCTGATTGACGGAGTGCTGCAGAAATGGTTGTCCTTCTGGAAGGTTCTGTCATCTCCACAGAGGAACTCTGGAGCTATGTCAGATTGACCATCAGGTTCTTGGTCACCTCCCTGAGCAAGGCTCTTCTCCACCGATTGCTTAGTTTGGTCGGATGGCCAGCTCTAGGTAGAGTCTTGGTGGTTCCAAACTTCTTCCTTTTAAGAATGATGGAGGCCACTGTGTTCTTGGGGACCTTCAATGTTGCATACATTTTTTGATACCCCAATGTTGCTTACATTTTTTTATACCCTTCCTCTGTGCCTCGACACAATCCTGTCTCGGAGCTCTACGGACAATTCCTTCGACCTCATGGCTTGGTGTTTGCTCTGACATGCACTGTCAACTGTGGGACCTTATATAGACAGGAGTGCCTTTCCAAATCCTCCAATCAATTGAATTTACCACAGGTGGACTTCAATCAAGTTGAAGAAACATCTCAAGGATGATCAATGGAAACAGGATGCACCTGAGCTCAATTTTGAGTCTCAATGCAAGGGTGTGAATACTTATATAAATAAGGTATTTCTGGTTTTTGTTTGTAATAAATTAGCAAACATTTTTGTTTACACTTTGTCGTTATGCGGTATTGTGTGTAGATTGATGAGGGGGAAAAAACATTTAATCCATCTCAGAATAAGGCTGTAACGTAATAAAATGCGGAAAAGTGAAAGGGGTCTGGAGACTTTCTGAATGCACTGTAAAATAACATATCTAGTTAGATACCTTGCTTTGAAGTAGCCTACCTTATCCATTTGAGCCCTGATTCATTGAATGAGGGAATAGTTTTATAAAGCCAAAAGCATTTCCTCCAGGATAGCTACTGAGTGTGCAGGCTTTTGTTCAAGCCCTGGTCTAACCACATTGTAGCCTAAACATCAGCTGCTCAACAGGACCTGGGTGTTTCAGGGCAGGATCAAAAGCCTGCACACCCAGGAGCTCCCCAGATGGAGGGTTGACCACATGTTGACAACCTGTAATTAACGGTACAGTTCTACTTTGTGGGGGGTTATGTGCCTTGATCAAGGGCACAATGGCAGGTCTACATGGGATCAGACACAGCAGCCTTCCAGTGTCAATAATCTTACTTTATCTATGTAAGCTATAATAATAGTCATGAAAATGTGGTTAACATTCATGGAGAAGTCATGAAAAATGTGTATGAAACCTTAACAGTGAATAATCATAGGTCTCTATTAGAGGTCGACCGATTATGATTTTTCAACGCCGATACCGATTATTGGAGGACCAAAAAAAAGCCGATACTGATTAATTGGACGATTTTATTTATTTATTTATAATAATGACAATTACAACAATACTGAATGAACACTTTTATTTTAACTTAATATAATACATCAAGAAAATCAATTTAGTCTCAAATAAATAATGAAACATGTTCAATTTGGTTTAAATAATGCAAAAACATAGTGTTGGAGAAGAAAGTAAAAGTGCAATATATGCCATGTAGGAAAGCTAACGTTTAAGTTCCTTGCTCAGAACATGAGAACATATGAAAGCTGGTGGTTCCTTTTAACATGAGTCTTCAATATTCCCAGGTAAGAAGTTTTAGGTTGTAGTTATTATAGGAATTATTGGACTATTTCTCTCTATACCATTTGTATTTCATATACCTTTGACTATTGGATGTTCTTATAGGCACTTTAGTATTGCCAGTGTAACAGTATAGCTTCCGTTCCTCTCCTCGCCCCTACCTGGGCTCGAACCAGGAACACATCGAAAACAGCCACCCTCAAAGCATCGTTATCCAGGGGGAACATATGTAATGCAGGACACGCTAGATAAACTAGTAATATCATCAACCATGTGTAGTTAACTAGTGATTATGATTGATTGATTGATTGTTTTTTATAAGATAAGTTTAATGCTAGCTAGCAACTTACCTTGGCTTCTTACTGCATTCGTGTAACAGGCAGGCTCCTAGTGGAGTGCAATGTAAGGCAGGTGGTTAGAACGTTGGACTAGTTAACTGTAAGGTTGCAAGATTGAATCCCCGTGCTGACAAGGTAAAAATCTGTCGTTCAGCCCCTGAACAAGGCAGTTAACCCACCGTTCCTAGGCCGTCATTGAAAATAAGAATGTGTTCTTTAACTGACTTGCCTAGTTAAATAAAGGTTAAAAAAAATGTTTTAAAAAGTGCACAGACTATATCTCTTTATCCTACAGCTATTGTAAGCAGTAATCATGAGCCTATAAACCAGAGTTAGTACTGAGGCGGTGTGCAATAGTAGGAAGACCACTTCATGCAGCTCACCCTGCACTATCAGCACCAATGTAAATAACATGAGTAAGTCTACCTCTGATAAGCTTCCCAGTAAAGTATTAAAAACAATCAAGCAACCCAGAAAAGTGCTAGAAATAGCCCATATTAACATACTGTTGAAGTCGGAAGTTTACATACACCTTAGCCAAATGCATTTAAACTCAGTTTTTCACAATTCCGGACATTTACTCCTAATAAGAATTCACTGTCAGTTAGGATCACCACTATATTTTAAGAATGTGAGATGTCAGAATAATAGTAGAGACAATGATTTATTTCAGCTTTTATTTCTTTCATCACATTCCCAGTGGGTCAGAAGAATCTGCCTCAATTGGTGTCCAAAAATGCCGATCACCGATTGTTATGAAAACTTGAAATCTGCCCTAATTAATAGGCCATTCCGATGAATCGGTCAACTGATTAAACCTGTCATGCATCTATCTCTGTCTGGGTTTCGTGACTGTGGTCTTCCTGTATTATTCAGTAGCCCACAAATAATGTGTTGCATGGAAGCATCTGCTGTTCTGATAAAATCTTAGATTTGCATCACTTTACGCCCAGTAAGATTATAATATGTGTATATTGATTGCCTCTTTGTGCTTGCAGTGGCCTGCAGCAGTTTGTCAACAGTGTGAATCTCTTCATTAGTTTTTTGTCACTTTGCCTACTTGAGGTTCTTCAATAGGGCACCAGTCTCTGGGCTGGCCCCTCACTCTGGCCAGCTGTGACTGTGAGTTTAATGTCAGATTCCCTCATTCTCTGCATGGAGGATGTTGCCAGGCACAGATAAATGGGTTGCTGGCCCTGAGCTGGAGTTGCAAGGGTGATGCCACAGGAGAACGAGGGCCGTGTAACTAGGCCCCACTCTGTGGTGGTGGTGAGGGACGAGTATTTAACCCCCTGGCATTACCAGGGCTGGTGATGCCACGTCAGGCAATGGGCAGACTCTAAGTTAGAAATCAACTGTCAGGGGGCCTAACTAAAGAGGAACGTCTTAGAGGCAGAGTGAGAAAGTGACAGGCTGTCTAATGAAAGCAGGATGCTGGGAGAGGAAGAGAGGGGGACAGGAAGAGAGGAGAAGAGGCTTCATTTAATCTGCCCTGATAGTCTCCAGATAAATGATTTATTCTCACTTGGTAATGAGCTGGATAATTAATAACACTGACATCCATTACATTCTCAACAAGCCCATTGTCTTGGAAATTGCTCCTTTAATCAATTTCAGCCAATGAAGCAGGTAGGGGAAATTAATGAGATGGGGGGATTAAGTAGGTATGGGAATGAAGCAGGTAGGAATAATGAAGCAGGTGGGGGAATTAAGCAGGTATGGGGAATGAAGCAGGTGTGGGAAATGAAGATGGTAGGGGAAATGAAGCTGATAGGGGAATGAAGCAGGTAAGGGAATGAAGCTTGTAGAGGAATGAAGCAGATAGGGGTAATGACGTAGGTAGGTAATTAAGTAGGTAGGGGAATGAAGCAGGTATGGTGAATTAAATAGGTAGGGTGTAGAAGTATGTAGGGGGTTGAAGCAGGTAGGGAAATTAATCAAGTAGTGAAAGAAGCAGGTAGGGGAATGACCATAGGTAGGGGAATGAAGCAGGTGGGGGAATGAAGCAGGTAGGGGAATGAAATAGGTAGGGGAATGAAGCAGGTAAGGGAATGAGGCTGGTAGAGGAATGAAGCAGATAGGGGAATGAAGCAGGTAGGGGGAATTAAATAGGTAGGGGGTTGAAGTATGTAGGGGATTGAAGCAGGTAGGGAAATTAAGCAGGTAGGGAATTACCATAGGTAGGGGAATGAAGCAGGTAGGGAATGATAAAGTAATGAAATGTGGGATTATTCAAGCACACTTTATTGAAAAAGGTAATTGTTTCTCTTCTGTTAATTTCGTAATAAAAGGAACAGGAAGTGTACATATTAATGATTAAGCCTTATGATCTATGAATACATTACAGGCTGAGGGAGGCTGCCGCTAGACAGAGAGAGGTTTTGGGGAGCTGTTTCTCCGTGTGTTCACTGGTCAGTTGCTAATGTATTTTTGTATTTCACAAAGATCAGACCATATTGGGGCCGATGGGGTTGTTCTTAAAGTACACTGGGAAAACCCTTCGTTTCTCCCATTGAAACAGATACATAGATAATGTATGTGGATGTAATATCTGCTGAACAGAATTCCCTCAGGTTGTCCAATTTGCAGAAACAATCATATGTTTCAATACATCGGTGCGATTGTATTGCTACCTCCTTTTTCAGGCCAACTCCAACATTTTGTATGACTGTAACTTTGTCACCCTAACATTGCATTCACAGCCTGGTCTGCCTCTGACTCTCAACCCGCATGAGTGCATCCCTCCATCAGGCCCCCAGACGAGACGGCTGCCTACTTTACCAGAGGGCCAACTCATATCATGCTTCTGTATCAGGGGACGATGACACAGAGGCTAAGTCCTCCATGACAGACATACTTTCAGACAGCACACAGAGTTTAGATGAAGAAGAAAATATATTTCTTGACATCAAGGTAAACATCTCCTCTATGAGATTACTCATGTTTCAGAAAATGAGAAATGAAAATGCACTTTTAGAGAATATTTTTTGTTTTGGTTGGTTGGCGTTGCGTAACTATGGGATGGATGGGAAAGGATTCACGAATGCTATTTTTACATGGTAGGTTTTTCAGCATGTAGTAAATAATTCATCCAATGAATGGAGGTGGTCTATGTTGAGTCACTCAACCAACCCTCCCTGTCTATAACAGCAGTCTAGACTGGCTACATTCTCAACAAAGAGACTAGGGTGAGATACAGTAGAGAGAGGAACATGGAAGGAGAACAGGCCGTTTATTGCTTTTCCCTGAGCTGACCTCGGTACTGTTGGTCACTCTGTGATGCATGGTCTGGACCAGAGAGTCACAATAGAGGACAAGCCCAACAGAGGGAGGGAGCTGCCGGGTTGTACTAGGACATGGCACAAAGTCCCATTTTTGAGAGGAGAGAGGGAATTATTGAAATTTGTTCAAATGTGCAGTGCCACGTAGCAATCCCACAGGCATGTGTTGGAGTAGGTTAATGGGGCTCAGCTGACAAAAGGGATTTGCTCATTTACATGGTGCTGAAGGGCTCACAGACATTTCCTCTATAGCCTGGAGTTTGCTGTGTGCTCTGTGGTAGTGGTACTGTACTGCAACCTAGCCCTGCGTAGATCAGACTATTGTGGTAATGTTGACTAGCGGCTTCTAAAATGGCAGCCTATTCCCTATATAGTGCACTACTTTTGACAGGTAACTGACTAAATAGGTTGCCATTTCAATCTAGCCTTGTGAGGATCACTCTAACGTAGAGGTCTACAGATTAATCAGGGCTGATTTCAAGTTTTCATAACAATCGGACATCTGTATATTTGGACACCGATTTGGCTGATTTGTAGTATTTTTATTTTTTAAATATATTTTTTACACCTTTATTTAATCTTTATTTAACTAGGCAAGTCAGTTACGAAAACACATTGTTATTTTCGATGACGGCCTAGGAACGGTGGGTTAACTGCCTCGTTCAGGGGCAGAACGACATATTTTTACCTTGTCAGCTCGGGGGATTCAATCTTGCAACCTTACAGTTAACTAGTCCAATGCTCTAACCACCTGATTACATTGCACTCCACGAGGAGACTGCCTGTTATGCGAATGCAGTAAGCCAAGGTAAGTTGCTAGCTAGCATTAAACTTATCTTATAAAAAACAGTCAATCAATTAATCATAATCACTAGTTAACTACACATGGTTAATGATATTACTAGTTTATCTAGCGTGTCCTCCGTTGCATATAATCGATGCAGTGTGTATCGTTGCTCCAATGTGTACCTAACCATAAACATCAATGCCTTTCTTAAAATCAATACACAGAAGAATATATTTTTAAACCTGCATATTTAGCTAAAAGATATCCAAGTTAGCAGGCAATATTAAACAGGTGAAATTGTGTCTCTTCTCTTGCGTTCATTGCACGCAGAGTCAGTGTATATGCAACAGTTTGGGCCGCCTAATTTGCCAGAATTTTACGTAATTATGACACAACATTGAAGGTTGTGCAATGTAACAGGAATATTTAGACTTTTGGATGCCACCTGTTAGATCAAAAACGGAACGGTTCCGTATTTCACTGAAAGAATAAACGTCTTGTTTTCGAGATGATAGTTTCCGGATTCGGCCATATTAATGACCTAAGGCTCGTATTTCTGTGTGTTATCATGTTATAACTAAGTCTATGATTTTATAGAGCAGTCTGACTGAGCGGTGGTAGACAGCAGCGGGCTCGTAAACATTCATTCAAACAGCACTTTCGTGCGTTTTCCAGCAGCTGTTTATGTCTTCAAGCCTATCAACTCCCGAGATTAGGCTGGTGTAACGGATGTGAAATGGCTAGTTAGTTAGCGGGGTGCGCGCTAATAGCGTTTCAAACGTCACTCGCTCTGAGACTTGGAGTGGTGGTTCCCCTTGCTCTGCATGGGTAACGCTGCTTTTAGGGTGGCTGTTGTCGTTGTGTTCCTGGTTCGAGCCCAGGTAGGAGCGAGGAGAGGGACGGAAGCTATACTGTTACACTGGCAATACTAAAGTGCCTATAAGAACATAGTCCTATAATTCCTATAATATCTACAACCTAAAACTTCTTACCTGGGAATATTGAAGACTCATGTTAAAAGGAACCACCAGCTTTCATATGTCCTCATGTTCTGAGCAAGGAACTGAAACATTAGCTTTCTTACATAGCACATATTGCACTTTTACTTTCTTCTCCAACACTTTGTTTTTGCATTATTTAAACCAAATTCAACATGTTTCATAATTTACTTGAGGCTAAATTGATTTTATTGATGTATTATATTAAGTTAAAATAAAAGTGTTCATTCAGTATTGTTGTAATTGTCATTATTACAAATAAATAAATACAAATCGGCCGATTAATTGGTATCGGCAGTTTTTGGTCCTCCAATAATCGGTATTGGTATCGGCGTTGAAAAATCATAATCGGTCAACCTCTACTCTAATGTGTTAGTGTTGAGTGTGTCTTCGGCTGAAATTAGATATTCCCGATATGGTGCAATAATTTGTACAGGTCTATTTGACAAAAATGTCAATGACATACAATAAGGCATTGTTAACAGAATAGATGGATGCAGTTCAATGCATGATTAATTTAATTCACTAATACATTTCTTGTTTGTCCCCACAAAGAATTGCTATTAAGTTGTAAAACACAGCTGCCCTGGTACATTGTTTACTATCTCCACCCATTCTGGATGCACAGTTTCAGTTTACATGGCTCAATATTTTTTTTACAAAAACAGATGACTAACTAAGGCTGGGAACGCCAATACAATCAAACTAGCAAGGGCAACGATCACAAGTCAGTCATAACGTGGCTAATAGGCAAGTGCACGTTTCAAACACAAAGCCCGCGGACTGAATAGGACACATTTCAGGTAAAATAATAACTCAATGTTTACATCCCAGGAAAAATTAGCTAGCAAGTGCAAGCTAACTAGCTAAATTTCCATACATGCTTAATGCTTTTCGACCTGTCCCCAAATTAATGTCATTGGTTCAGAGTTTATTTTGATATTTTAACCTGCGTGTCGTGATCGCGTTTGGTGTAGGGGAACAACATCTATTTATGCACGATGACGCACGCGCGCAGCAGGTTTGGGTTCCTGTGTCACATGCTGATCAGACCAGACAAGTCCACCGCAAAATAAATGTAGAAATCCATGTTATTCAATTATTGCACCCACGCTGCTTGCACGCGCCAATGAGCGTCTGTGATGCCAAGGGCTAAAATAGAACTCCTTTCTATTTCTGACACAGATCACCTGAAAGTCCTGCCTCTCCCATCTCCTCATTGGTTTATAGAAGCAGGTACCCACGTGCCATCTCCTCATTGGTTATACCCACGTGGGTGATTGAAAGACGAACTGTTTTTGCAGGTCGTTGTGGTAATACTATGAAAGTTTATATGCAATCACCATATAAGTTTAAAGATGAAAAAGACTGGGAGGAGAGATGGCTAAAAACGATTTGTTTGGCTGTTTTATGTGTGGATTAATTGTTGGAGTAGAGGACCTTATGCATTTCAGGTAAAATAACAACTCAATGTTTATATCACAGGACAAATTAGCTAGCAACAGCAAGCTAGCTAAATAGGACAAATTAGCTAGCAAGTGCAAGCTAACTAGCTAAATTGGCATACATGTTTAATGCTTTTCGACCTGTCCCCAAATGAATGTCATTGGTTCAGAGTTTGTTTTGATATTTTAACCTGCGTGTCGTGATCGCGTTTGGTGTGGGGGGAAAAAATACATTTATGCCCGATAGCGCACGATGGCGCACGCACGCAGCCGGTTTGGGTTCAGTGTGAAGCGCTAGCATCAGGGAATTCAACTTAAATTGCGCTGCTTTCGTGTGTCCCGTTTTTAGCGCGCAGCGGAGAGAAAGTGTACAGACACATGTCAGTCTTACTAGGCTTCTAAAATGTTGTAGTCTGGCATCGTGTTTTAAAGCTTGACAATGAATAACCAAAAAACAAAACCTGCAACAAAGCACCATATAAAATAGAGACATGTAGGCCTATTACATCAACATTTGAGCAGTAGCCTAGGCTGGCTACCATACACCATACAGCAATGCTGCGTTCAATCACACCGGTGATCCATTCAGTGCAAAACAATTAAAAACATGTTTTAAGTTGACATTTTACAACAACCTATAGCTACGTTTTTGCTATTTGGTGTTGTTAAATACTTTTTGATTGGGGTTACAGGATATTATGCACATCTGCAAGCTTAGCAGCAAAGGCTGGGAAAATATTTTGTTTTAATATGTTAAAATGCTATATACAGCGTCCTATGTACATAAATGGACATCTTTTTTCAAATAAAACAATGGCCAGTTTGGGTCGCAGTAGCGCGTTTTAAGAAGGTGTATCTAAATATGCTATGTCTGGCCCATGAATTTGTTGTGTTTTTTCAATATGGCCCATGGGCTGATTGAATTTAATACCCCTGGGCTTGCGTATCTGCTTATGTATCTAGATATTTATTTAGCATGCTAAAAACACAGAGCCTAACGTTAGCTAGCTAATTACCTAGCTGCTGGGAGGATTTCATGTCATTGGAGGAGTGGGTGAGTGACCAACTTTTTTCCCCCTTACATAATTTTTTTGTGGCTACAGCAATCCAGGTAAAATTTGGTTAGCTAGCAAGCAATGTGAATCACTTTACTATCTAGCTATGCTGAACTTGAATGACTGTTAACCACAGTTAGCATATCTCTTAGTTGTCAATTAAATGTATTTGACAACGATCAAATGGGCAGGCAGGAAAATTTCCATTCAGTTGTCAAAACGTGGGTTGGGACGAGCATGCATTGGCAGGCAAGCTGCAGAAGGACGAGCAGGCTACTATTCCCCATCGTCTATCAGTGCAATTCTGACAGCCAACTAGCTGAAAAGGTTTAAGAACATTTATCTAATGGTCCCTGGTTAGATTTTAGTTCATCTTGCTCCTGCTAGAATTAGTTGTTGGTCCTGTTGTTGATGTGCATAGGAACCTGAGGGAGAGAGCCTACCTTTTCATGGCTGTTTGATCAATAGGACTGTGAAGTTCTTAAATGAAAGAGGACTTCCATTCAGGTGTATTGTGTGGTTTTTGACAAATGCGTTCTAACGATCTAAAGTCTTGAGTCCAAAGTGGATGATGGCAGACCCGTGTGTCAGTGCCACTTTAAGGCATTTTATGGTTAGAATCGAATTTCTAATATTACATACAAAGTATGTGTAACTTTTAAGATTCTAGTGATTATAAATACATACAAAGTTGAAACCATTGTCCAAAATGTATTAGTGTCTCAGCCATTTGGGATGATTTCCTTTGATTCTGTTGAAACCATTCAGGAGTACTGTAGGCTCAAACTGGACAGAGGATACCCTTTGGTGTATAAACTAGAGAATGATCTGATGAGTTTGTCAAAATGAATTTGTTTTAGAGCGAGACACTCAAGCCCTTTAGCTATCACAATGGCAGTTAACATTTCTAGAGACAGACAGTGCCTGATGTTTCATTATACAGCAGCGTACTCAAGGCAGTACTTGACATTTTAGAAACACTTAATTTACTATTTAAGAGTTAAACCTTTAAACTTGTAGGGATAAGACAAAGCTGTGGCTGCTCTAAAGGTTACTCAAAACGGGCCGAATCATAGCCATATATTTTGAGAGTTAGTACATTGAGGTTTCTGCGTTATGATGAATTTGCAGCCATCTTAACTCCCTATGTGCCATATTGACCATTAGCAGTTCACAGAATTTTCTAATTTTAAACAATGCTATGTACAAGATTCCAAATGATTGTCATGAATTTGATAAATGGAATGCTCAAAGGCACTAACATGGCGTTCCTTCTAAAAGTTTGCCCAACTCTCTAAACATATGACTCTGGGCCGGATATAGGAGAGCACTTGAAGAGGACTTTGAAAGCCTGAAGCTCTCATTTTATTTCCGCAGAACCACAGGGTGACTTGAAAAGGTTGCAGAGGAAGTCAAAGTAATGTTATTAGAAACTTTTATTTAAAAACTTTTTTTGTGTGTATCAATGCAGAGTTGATGTCATCCTGCTCTTTCATCCCGGGTGTAAAGCTACAAAGAAACAAAACAATTACCACTTTAACGAAACATATTTTTTAAAAGCCTGGTTTGAAAAATGGTCAGTTAAACAGAGTGGGCCTGAGGAAAAATAGTTCCTGTTTGGTTGTGCAGTTCAGACGCTTCACACCCTCTCCTCATGAGCCGGCTCTTTAGCTACAGTATTAACTCTGTGGGAAACTTTGCCATAGTCTTGATTAGTAATGCAAAGGTAGCAGACCAATTTAGAGAAAATAAATGCACGGCAGATGCTAGACTTTGGGTTTGAACATTTCCCAGTGTGTCAGCAACAAATAAGTTATTTTGGACAACTTTCAAAATTCCAACATAACACGACCCAAGCACAGATGTGTTGAATCCCCCGATGTGAATTAATTGATATCAGTTTTATATTTCTATGGTCGGAGGCTCCATCTTCTTCCCCGCCATTGAGTCACTCTCTCATATTAATTTGAAGCGCTAACTAACAAAATGTCCCACCATCTGCTGGCTGTATCGTGGCAGGGGCGGACAGCAGGGTGGACAGCGGGGCGGACAGCGGAGCACAGCAGGCATGTGTGGTCTGAGTCCAGCTCCTTGTGAACCACGGCCCAAGCGGATGATGGAAACGTCTGCAGATGGGGCCCTTTACTGGGCCTCTTGGAGGGAGGAATTGCAGTCAATTAGACACCTTTCACAAGCCATTACTGATTTCATACATAATCGGAAGGAACTCATTAAACATGAAAGTGTCTGAAGCCGACAGCCCATGCCAGATATTAAACTTTTGCCACTCTGTTAAACTCAGTGACTGCATGGAGGAAAATGAGGCACTTGCTTTTAGACATGACCATAAGCGGGCAGGCTTCTGCTTCAGCCCCATTACGATGTTCTCCACAGGTACAGGATTTCACAGCCATGCAGTATTATGTACCTGCCAATCATTGTCTGACAGGGCTCTGAAGCAGAGCATGTACTGCAGGCCACAGTCCTGGCCATGCAGCAGCAAACACCAGCTTGTTGTTGACAACTTGAATGGAGCAAGGGGTTTGCAGTGTGACACATCATATGGCAAATCAGCTAAGGCCATGTGCATGGCTCTCGTAATTCATTGCTAATACTCTATGAAGCCATGTCCACCAATGACTCAGTCCATAGTGAATGCTATGCTATTATAAACAGCACTGTTAAGTATAATAGCTCTTAATTGTCTGTCTAATTTACAAATCCACTTAGGTCTTTTATATCTTTTAATTTACACAATTATTGAAAATATTATTACTTAATTACCACTTTTAACCTCAGTACAATGTCACCTGGAATGGAATTATCCACACAAGTAAAGTTAAGTGACCTCTATTAAAGTCCTGTAATGGGCTTTCTAAATGTGCAGCAAGGAAATCTCTCTACTTAGGCTCACTCTTAAAGCCTACACGTGTGTGTGTGTGTGTGTGTGTGTGTGTGTGTGTGTGTGTGTGTGTGCGTACCATGGACATCATGTGTATTTATTTTCCCAAATTACCTACTTTGTCACCTGCCAAAACTATCAGGACCACGTTTGATCTTATCTTCAAACATTTAACCTGGAATCTTTGAGTGCCAAATGATCCATCCTCTTTTGTTTTTCTGATGTTGCCCTCTGACCTTGGTAAGGCTTGCATAACATTGACCCAGGGTCAATACCATACATATGGATGAACTTTATATATTTAAAATAATTGGGAGGAGGGGGAGGTATTTAATAGTTGGATTCACTGCATTTCCACAGTGATTGGTCCGGACTGCTCCCTTAAGGCGAAATGCTAATTAGTTTTCTCAAACAGCAGTCAATGAATTAATCTGGCGCCCTGGATGGGGACAGAGCGCTCTCAGAAGGGATGGGGCTGCTTAGTTGAAAACTGTAATAATGGGAAGCATATTCTGTGCATTTCAAATAATGAAATGTGAACTCTTTATTCACAGTGCTTTACCTCCCAGCTTTAGTCTATCTTGCAAAAAACAACTGTCGATTTAACATATTTATTCTGTTTTTATTTCATCACTTGGCATTAGAGGGGTCCCCAGTCATTTTGAATAGCAGGCAGGGAATAATGTCATAAACAAGGTGTTTAGAGATACTGTAGATGACTGTCATATTGTTGACAGCAGTCTGCAGGAACATATTCTCTCTATTTGATGGAGTAGCAACATCTCTATTGTCCAATATTTCCTTTTTGGTGTCTCTCTGGATCACAAATGACACAAAATACAAAATCTATTTAGGTAAATTTAATTTTGTTGCAAAATCTAGCCCTGACACTAGACTTTGAATTCATACAAGACTGAGACAAGGAGGAATGTGGAAGTGTTCTATGTATTGTTCTCATTCACACACATACACACATGTGCACTCATCCCACTGTTGCATGTTCTAGGTGGTTGAATTCTGGTTAGTAAAATAGGTGTGGGTCGGTGTAATAGTTGTGGGTCGGTGTAATAGTTGTGGGTCGGTATAATAGGTGTGGGTCGGTATAATAGGTGTGGGTCGGGGTCGGCATAATAGGTGTGGGTCGGCATAATAGGTGTGGGTCAGTATAGTAGGTGAGCGTCGGTATAATACGTGGAGCTTTTCTATCAGTGAGATGGTAAAATGGCAGTCTGGGTATTGTGCACACTGCAAAAAGGGAAATGGCTCAAAAGCTGTAGGACCTGTAGGACATAGACATGACTTTCAGGGCAAAGGCCGCATTTGGATTCAACATCTCCTTGGAGCCGCCAGGGGAAAACTGAGTACAGGATGGGTGTACGGATAACGCGTGGGAGGTACCCAACACGTTTAGCCAAGGCATAAAGCCATGAGCAGGGAGGTTTTGTAGTAGAGGATCTTCAGATCCACCAACTCAAGAGGCTCAAAGGGGGCCTCACACAGTGCCTCCAAAGCCAGTCCCATGTGGGTGCAGTAGGTTTAGAGACCCGTCTGAGACGAAGTACACTTTTCAGGAACCACACCACCAGGGGGTAAGCCCCCGGTTCCGTCAATTCTCACAAGGCATGATGAGACACAGGCCATGTAAACTTTTAATGTGGGGAATGCTTGAAAAGCTCCCGTAGAACATAAGGATATCCCTCACAAAGAACTGAAAAGGAACCAGTCCTTTATCTTGGCACCAGAGCTCAAACGCTTGCCACTAAAACTCTGAGAACGGATCAGCTTGTCCAAAGCACCCTAACACAGGCAGGAGGCATAAAATGAACAGACTAAAGGCAGTGGGTGGGGTTCCTTTTCTTTTGTATCGCTTACTAAATGGGTCTTCTTTCGCCTGACAAAATAACTCAAATACAGGGAAGTCCAGCGCTGAAACACCAGCGCAACAAAACAAATAAACATAAACTAAGCTGTTGACCAAAAGGCTGTGGCCAAAAAGGGAAAGCAAAACAATAAATGGATACTCCTGTCTTAGACTATCGTCTACACATAACAGTTACAGGAGGAACGCTTCTCTACCTAAAACCTGTCATGATTAACATAGTCACAGAAGCTTTCTCAGAAGTAGGAAAAATCAATGTCTCTACTCCCAATCCTCCCCCAGCTTCTCTTCTGGCACACCTATAGAAAGACACAAAGCAATTAGTGGGCCCAGCAGTGTCCTAATTGGCTTTACACTGAGTACCAATCCCCTGAGGAGGGTGCTGTCATGTCATCTTCCTCCGGCTGGTCACTGAACTCTATCTTCCCCCCCAAGATCGACCCAGAGGGGCGTGCACCAGACGAGACCCCGGGTCTCGACGGGATAGCGCGTCTGCATTGCCGTGTGCTCTCCCTGATCGGTGAACCACCCGGAAATTAAAGGGTTGGAGCAACAGGAACCATGTTGTTATTCGACTGTTCGGGTCTCACTTACCCGCCATCCACTGGAGGGGCGCATGATCCGTGACCAGCCGGAATCACCTCCCCAGGAGATAGTACCTTAGGTATTCCAGGGCCCACTTAATTGCTAGTGCCTCCCTCTCTATCATTGCATACTTCCGTTCCCTGTCGGACAGCTTGCGGCTTATGTATAGGACGGGACGTTCCTCCGCATCGTCCCCTTGGAACAGAACAGCCCCCGAGCCGGTGCTGGAGGCGTCGGTGTGGACAGTGAAGGGCTGCTGGAAATCTCGGGCTCTCAACACCCGCTCAGAGCAGAGTGTGTCTTTGAGGTGGAGGAACGACCCCCTCAGCTTCTTATGTCCATACCACACTCACGGGCCCCTCTTCTTTATCATGTAGGGTGGCGATGGTGGCATAGCTTGGGATTTTCCGAAACTGCTTGATCAGCTCATTGACCCTCAGCATGGGGTAGGCGTCGAACCTGGAGATGGCATTGAGGGCTCTGAAATCATTGCAGAAACGAATAGACCCATCGGGTTTCGGCACCACTAGGATTGGGCTGGACCATTCACTGGTAGACGGCTCAGTGACCCCATCTTCTACATCTCCCTCCCCTATTTCTGTACCATCCCCCGGCGTGCCTCTGGTCTCCTGTAGGATCGGAGATGGACCTTCTTCCCTGGCTCAGTGGCTATGCAATGGCAGAGCAAGGAGGTCTGCCCCGGAAGAGGGGAGAAGACTCGTTAGTTCTGGTGGACAAACTAAGGTCTCGTGTCTGCTGAGCCGTAAGAGGGGTGCCAAAAGGCACCTTTTTTGGCGGATGTTCCACTCGGTCTGCCTTAAGTCCCATCAGCACCTGTGCCTCTCGTTCCACATAGGCTTTCAACAGGTTGATGTGGTATATCTGCTGAGGGTGCCATCGTCCGGGCTGACTCACCCTGTAGTTGACTGGGGAGACTTGCTCTGTCACCACATATGAAGAGGAGTACCTTATCTCCTGGGTGGAACTGTCGAGGCTGGGCCATTCTACTGTATGCCCGGGCTTGGATTTCCTGCGGGGTCCCGGTTTTGGGTGGTTCCAAATTGGTCCCTTATTTCTTCCGACAGGGTGAATGTTGGGGCGAGGGAGGGGGAGCTCCTGGTCGGGATCGGATGACTCCTGAAACACCTGGTGTAACCACTCCCTCTGGAGCTCGTCAACTTGACTCATGACGGGGGTCTGGTTAGATCCGGCTCCTGCCAAATCACTCTCGAACCCCCTCCAGGTGTCTTCCTCTGTGGTCTCCTGAAACAAGTGCCTCAGGCGGTAATCGAGAGAGTCTCCTTTCCCCTTGGTCTGACGAGGAATCCCGGTTGCTCTGCCATGCCTCCTTAGCTTCATCTCGTCCCTTCCCCTGTGCTGTGCCACCGCCAAGGGTGTCTCCGGGTGGGCTCTGAGTGCGCCAGTGTTTGGAGATTAGAGTTGTTCGGTCTCCGTACTCTATCAGGGCCACTCCCTCGGCCTGTCTTCCTCCACAAATGCTCAAACAGGGGGTAGTCCCACCCCAGTAGCACCGGTACCTTAATTTGGGGAACAAACCCGACGATCAAGGTGGTCCTCCCGGCAGGGGTATGGAAGCTGACTCGTGCTGTGGGGTAGCGTTTGGTGTCCCCGTGGATGCAGGCTATGGCGCTCTCCGCCTCAAGACAGGGCGTGTTGGCCAGGACCTCCTCCCGTACTAAAGACACCATGCTACCCGAATCCAAGAAGGCCTCCCAGTCCTGTGGCGCGGGACATACCACCTGGACACAGGGAGTAGCTGATGATTCAGTAGGCATAGAGATGTCTACACTGGGGCAGTGTCTAGCCATATGACCATACAGTGGTTCCTCCTTTAAAAGTTGTGAGCTTGAGGACAAACAATAGAAGATAATGTCAATAGAAGATACTGTATGTGACGCTGTATGTCTCCTTCCGGACCAAACTAATGCACAGTACACTGTGGCCTGAGCCAGTTATCACTTTGTTTTCTATTCTTTTTAAAAACATTTTTTAATAACTCCGGTGTCTACCTATCGGAGTGTACCTGAAACATTTAAATATAGAGGGCTATGTGTCTCTCCACTTGGTTATTGCAAGGCTAACCCCCAGGGAAATCATGACTTGGCAGCAACAGATCCAGTGAAAATGGCTGTGTTTATGTGGTTTAAATCTGAAAATTAGCAGCTGACATCTTAAGGGTTTTTTAATTAATGCATGTGAGACATTCAGAGATGAAGGGAGAAAAAGAACACAGAACAGTTTAATTACCTCTGGTTATGGACACTTTTGCTATAAAGCGTCCACGTCCTGGGAAAGGAATGAGACTGGAACAACAATATGTTGCAAGTTGGGGGGGATAATTGCTGAACAACCTTTACTAAAGAATAGTCTAATAGCCGAGCTAAGTGTGAAAAAAAACTATCACGGACCAGATTTACCCTAATGACCAAGGGGTAGCTTGCTGTAATAAAGTAATGACTTTTCAAATAAGTTACCTTACACGTTATGTTGGCTGACAATTTGTTAGCTACGCTGTCCATACGAACATAATAGCATATAATTACAGCAGTATGTACAGGTATGTTAGCTAGCTACCTAACGTTAGTAGTTATACATCAAACTTGCCAGTATATTAGCTATAGGCTATCTACCCAACGTTTATTGACTTGATTATTTCCGTCATTCTTTGCTTAGCTAAATGGTATAGTCATTTTGCTTTCTCACGGACATTCGGGTGCCTTTGTAAATTCGCTCTGGCTAGCTATAGGCTGGACAATAGAACGAGTCAAAATTCACCCAAAGCTGAAAAATGACTTAAGAACGTTGGCTAAACTGGAACACTAGCAAGAGCCCATAGCAAATGAATGGAATCGAACTTTCGCAGAGCCTGTTTTGTCTGGAGTGATGCTTAGAATTCCATTTAGCCTAATTAATAAAACTAATGTATACCCTTTTATTTTACCACAATCTGTTCTTTGGACAAAACTGGAAAAAAACTACTTGTGTAGAAAGTAAACATCCGCACCTCGATGGTGTCAGCTGTACTGATGTCTGCATGACATGAGAAAGTGAGAAAGTAAGGGGGGGGAATTCTGGGAATTCTGAATATTTCTGGTCTAGCGATCGATGACAAACGAGCTAGCTGCCCAGGCTTACATAATTAGAAAGAGGAGATTCTCCTGATTAAAATGGCGTCCGACTTGAAAAAATCTAAATATACACATTGCGAGATATTTGGCAAAATAGACAGACATTCCTATATTTCCCCAATAGGAAACAATGGGAAGACTGCAGAGTTCCAAAATTATTTTTGTTGTTGTTTACATTTTAACTATAAAACAACGTGAGCAGGTCTCATTGCCAACAATAGCAAAGCAAGCATTGTGACATTGAACAATAAGCTGGGAATAGAACGTTCGGAAGGCGAGTTGGTGCCACGGTGCTCAATAGAACTAATAGGAGCTGGCAGGGTGAAAAATACACTAACATAAGGCCTGTTTTTTTCGTGATTACTTCAAAACGATGGCAAGCAGCTGGGAAATATGGTCATATTTTGAAACTGGGCTCCACGGTGGATGCAATGAACTAGTTTTTATCAGAAAAGAACGTTGTTAAAGTAATGTAATGTGTCCAGCCTACTATCTACACAGATTTCAGAGCACTCTCGTCTGACTGTACCAGAGCGCAATATAATTAATTTACGAGTGCTCAACACCCGTTGAATATGGCCGGTGTCAATAAACGCCGGGAAAAAAGCATTATTAAATTGTTTCCAGCAGTACATTTACAGTCACCAACGCTCTGGTTATTGACATGAAAACTGCCTTACCAGCTCTGCTAGGGTGAGTAAAATGGCCAGAGTGTCTGGAAGTAGCTAGCAAGCTAGCCAACGTTAGCTTGGGTGCTTGACTGCTGTTGTAAGGCCAGAACGTGCAAATCAACCCTACTCCTCGGACCGAAATGGACTGAATTTACAAAACTGACAATCTGACAATGCTTTGAATTCATGAGCGTCATGTTGTACAGCGCCATATTTTCTGTTCCATCCTAATGGAAACTCAGAGGGTTTTTCATTTTTCATGGACTAGAAACAACATAATATTAATCAAATTAATTAAGCAAGTAACGTTACCAGTCAAAAGTTTGGACACACCTACTCATTCCAGGATTTTTCTTTATTTTTACTATTTTCTACATTGTAGAATAATAGTGAAGACATCACAACTATGAAATAACACCGGTCTCCCGCATGCCCTGCTCTCCCTTATGTAAGGAATTAGGCACTTTCCCATGTTTACTACAGTATGCATTGTAGACTGCACAGTAGCCTAAACAAATAAACACATTTCTTTAATAACATTTTGATAAAAAATACTCTTTCAAAATGCAGATGTTGATTTAGTTATAGATCCATAATGAATTATGGGAATAAATATCACTGATTTACACAAATATTGGACCAAATTTGTCAAATGAAGGCAAACAATTTAGAATCCTGTTGTACATCGCCATATTTTCCATTCCATCCTAACGGAAACCCTGGGGCTTTCATTTTTCGTTTTGCTCTGAATAGAAACACCATAATAATTATCAAATTAAAATCAATCCCATATACTATGTTATTACAAAAAAAGGTTTTCAATTCTCTGGTAATGCCAATACGGAAAACTATCAAATGCTTCTCAAAGATGCCCCCTGGTGGTCAAACTAGCAATAATTTGCAGTAACATAAAAGATGGGTAAGAATTAAATGACGTGCCACAGAATTCTGCAGCAGCACGCAAGGTGTGCCGAAGTATGATGCAACTTGTATGTGTTGCACTTGAAACACTGTATAGGGCCCTGATGCATGGCCTTACTTAAAGTCTTGACTATGGGGCTAGGTAATAGCTTGGCCCTGCTAAGGGCAGCAAGGCTTATAGTAGACAAGTATAACTCAATGCACTGGACTAGGTGGTCAACTGTAACTGGATTTGCCTGACCGACTATCCTCTCCATGTTGACGGGTAATATCCTCAAACACTTGTCTATTACCAGATTTTCTAACATTTCGGCAGTGGTTTTAGTGGGGCATAGCCACCCCCTTACCAGACGGAGAAGTTTTTTAAAATTAAATGTCCAAAGCATACAATATACTTGCAGTGAAGCCGCTCAACAACTACACCACACCAGTCATCAAACAGACTCCCATCCAGGGTCAATGCCCTGCCCAAAGGCACATTGATAGATCTCCCACCAGGCCAAAAAACGTGAACCTGAACCCTCCAAGATCTCCCCCCACAGTTCCCCAAAAGCTGTCCCTCAACCATCTGAGAGCACTCCCACAGTCCTCCCCCCAAGAAGAACAAATTAAATAAAAATACAATTAATTCCATTCCCCACCCCCAAGAACCCCCCCAATGCACCAACAACAAAGAAAATGAACTAAAGAGAAAAAAAGAAAGACAGAAGAAAACAGCAAACAACCATGCAAAAAAAATAGACATCAAGGGCAACTAAAATCATAACAACAATGCCAACTGTGTATGTTTGTGTGCATGTTTGGCACTATTACATACATGTATGTGTGTATTCTTGTAAGCGTTTATTTGAATGAGCGTGTGTTAATGCATATGTGCATTTGCACGGCATCAGCCTCAGGCAAACCGGCATTAGCTGTATAAACACTGCCCCTCAGTGTCATTCAAACATACTTTTTGTTTGACTTTTATCTCCCGCACAGCAACTCCACTCCCACTTGTCTCTAATTCCACATCCCAACCTTCAGCTTCCCTCAGCCCATCCCACCTATCTCTGCTGGCCACCCTCTTCAGATTTCTACGCAGTGTATATCTTTCAACTGTGCTGTGATGTTTAACGTACAATTTCAATCTATCTAATCAAATAGAATCCACAGATTGCAAGTTGAAGATAAATACTTTTACTAAGAGTATTAGTATATTAGTAATTGACTGACCCGGTCTCTCCAGATCTCTTAACAGTACTATTTCTAGGGTCAGGGATAAGTTGGTAGAGCTGGCCCCTCGGTGACTCCTCTTCGGCATACTTTGTCATGAAACCTCTGGGCCCGATCTCTGGGGTTCAGCTGATAGCGGGACTGAATCTCCGCCTTCAGACATGGAATCCGCGGCAGCCCCTTCCTCAATGTCATAGTACGCAGCCTGGGCTTTGCCTGTGAACATGGGAGCCAGGAGGCCCGCCCATTCTTCTTCTAAAGTCTCCTGTTGGGCGATGGTGCAAGCCGTTAGCTGACATATCAATTCTTTGCTCATGCCTATCAGCAGGAGTGGTGGGCTTCCGAAATAAATGTAAAAATTGTTTCAAATCACAGCCACTGGATAAGGGAAAGGTTGTGGTCTTGCCTCAAAGCTGCCCGCATTCTCCAACAATTGTAAACAGATCGGCTTGTCCGAAACACCCTAACACAGGCAGGAGGCATAAAATTAACGGACCAGAGGCAGTGTTTGTGGTTCCTTTTATTTTTGTATCGTTTACTGAACAGGTCTTCTTTCGCCTGACAAAATAACTCCAGTACAGGGAATGTCCAGCTCTGAAACACCAGCGCAACAAAACAAATAAACATAAACTTAGCCATTGACCAAAAAGGGAAAGCAAAACAACAAACGGCTACTCCTGTCTTAGACTATCGTCTACACATAAGTTACAGGAGGAACGCTTCTCGACCTAAAGCCTGCCTTGATGAACAGAGAGACAAGGTGGCCAGTCACAGACTGTTTCCATGGGGGGTCCTTGTCACAGGTCCTTCCTCACAGGTCTTTGTCTCTACTCCCAATCCTCCCCCATCTTCTCTCCTGGCACAGCTATATAGAGGAAGACAATAAGCAATTAGTGGGCCCAGCTGTGTACTAATTGGCTTTACACTGAGTACCTGTCCCCTGAGGAGGGTGCTGTCGTGTCGTCTTCCTTCGGCTGGTCACTGAACACTCACAACACATACAGCCCTCTCATGGAGGGCACCCTTGTAGACTAAATGGTAGCAATAACTTTCTGAGGTAAACCTCTTGCCATCAGATTGGCATTCTTAGGGGTCAGGCTCATAGGAACCAAAGCTCTGGCCTCGCTTGCCAAACCTGCCTGTGCACCTGGTGCAACAGGTCTCTGCACAAATGGAGTTTCCATGGGTCCCCTTCTAAAAAGTGAATTATCTCTGCAAACCAAGGCTGCCATGCGTTGTGCTTCTGTGAGACTGTATAGCCTGCATGAAGCCTGGGCCCTTTACGAGCACAGGGGGCTCTGACAATGGCTGACGTAGTACCCTGTTTGCAAAACGTAGGTGAACTGTTTTTAGAGTAATGTTTTTGTGTAGGGGTGCACTGGTCACTCACACCCGTGCCAAGACCTCTCGCTCTTTGGGTTACCCCAGCCAAGTGCTTGGGGGGCTGCTTCTTCATCTAAGGTGCATGCAAACTCTGGATCACTGAGGTGGCACCGGACCCTTCATCAACAAGTCTGGGAAAAGAGGCAAGCGGTGCTTGACCGAGGCAGGCCCAGGCGGTGGAGGGTACCCTCTGAACCTGGTCACCCTCTCTCTTCGAGTTGCCTCCCTTAACTGGCGATAGAACGCACAGGAGCCAGGTTGGGGGCAGGCAGCCACAGCATACCCCACACTCCCAGGCAGACAAGACATTTGCTCCGACCACCCAATCTCCGCTTCTTTCACCTCGGTCCCAGCCATGGTACCGGTGTCCGGGAAAGGAAAGTCACCATTTGTAATTCCAAGCTTCCTTAAGAATGCTACATGTCTTTCCAGGGAGTTTGTAGGCAGTACGTTGCAATGTGCACACAGACTGATTTGAGCGAAGGCCGCCTAAGCGTACTCCAAGCCCAGAGAAACTACACATACAACTAGTTTTCCAAGTTTGTTTTAGTAGTGTGCATCATTCCTGTTCACACCGAGGTGAAAAGCTTAATAATTGAAGGAATGAATCCGAGACTCCCACTTATCACCTGTGGAAGGCGGGTCTTCCAGCGAGGTGCAGATTCCGCCTTGTCAGGCGTGATTGTAGATCTTTCAACCAAAGTCGCAAGAGTGTAATATGTTCTACAGGAAGTTGACTGACTCAAATGGAACCCTTGGTTTGTCTGAGTCAAGAAACTGTCTCGTTGCTGCACAACTGTCTGTTGCTAAGAAACATGCTGCTTACAGTAACTGTCGACTTGCTATTTTGTGCCAAAAACTATTGTTGTAAAGCCTGTTTGTAACTTTGCCCTGGAGACCATATAACAGATTTGAGAGTGATGGATATTCATTGCATAGTCATGGATATTAAACTACAAGAGGTTTCATTTGCAGAACATCCCTGCAGATGTCTATTTGCCATGTAGGCTATATGCCTTACTTTTATCTGCAATACTTCAGTTGTACTGCCAGTTGGCATAATAATACCGATATAGGGTCTTAATTTGATCACCCTGTTGTAGGATACATTTTCTGCAATGCAGGATATTTTTTACTTTTAGGTTTAAAAAGGCTTCTGAAGTTTGTAATTTTCACTTTGAAAATTTCAGATTATTTTCCTGCTATAGCAAACTGGCTCAAATTAAGATCCTACATCTGTATTCTGTGATGTCTTGAAAAATAGTGGGTGTTTAACCAAAGGAGTGAGACCAAGGGAGGAAGTCCAGGGCAGTTTTCGAATGTGACCATTTTCTCTGCGCTTCTTCATTTGCTTTCTGCTGGGGAACAACAGTATACCCACCAGACCTGTCAGCTGCAACACAGATTCCACCAGATCTGTCAGCTGCAACACAGATTCCACCAGACCTGTCAGCTGCAACACAGATTCCAACAGACCTGTCAGCTGCAACACAGATTCCACCAGACCTGTCAGCTGCAACACAGATTCCACCAGACCTGTCAGCTGCAACACAGATTCCACCAGATCTGTCAGCTGCAACACAGATTCCACCAGACCTGTCAGCTGCAACACAGATTCCAACAGACCTGTCAGCTGCAACACAGATTCCAACAGACCTGTCAGCTGCAACACAGATTCCAACAGACCTGTCAGCTGCAACACAGATTCCACCAGACCTGTCAGCTTCAACACAGATCCCAACAGACCTGTCAGCTGCAACACAGATCCCAACAGACCTGTCAGCTGCAACACAGATCCCAACAGACCTGTCAGCCAACAGACCTGTCAGCTGCAACACAGATCCCAACAGACCTGTCAGCTGCAACACAGTTCCAACAGACCTGTCAGCTGCAACACAGTTCCCAACAGACCTGTCAGCTGCAACACAGATCCCAACAGACCTGTCAGCTGCAACACAGAGCCTTCATTCAACACTGTTTCATCTTCTCATCCGCCAGGGGTGACTCAGAGTGCACTGTCGTTTATTTATTAATTACTTCAATTTTCTCACTCTCATTTCGATACATCAAGAAATTCCAAACTCATCCTGAAATCACTCACTTGAGTTCAATATAATTTACAATACATGATCCTCATTAAAGAGTGCCATCAAACACTCACAGGTTGGATCAAGCTATTGTGAAATATTGAACCACAGTAATAATTAATATAGTTAATGTTGTGAAATATTGAACCACAGAAATAATCCATGTAGTTGATGTTGTGAAACATGGAACCACAGTAATAATTCATATAGTTGATGTTGTGAAACATGGAACTACAGTAATAATCCATGTAGTTGATGTTGTGAAACATGGAACCACAGTAATAATTCATACAGTTGATGTTGTGAAATATGGAACTACAGTAATAATCCATACAGTTGATGTAATAATCCATACAGTTGATTTTGTGAAATATGGAACTACAGTGATAATACATACAGTTGATGTAATAGTCCATACAGTTGATGTAATAATCCATACAGTTGATGTTGTGAAACATGGAACTACAGTAATAATCCATACAGTTGATGTTGTGAAATATGGAACTACAGTAATAATCCATACAGTTGATGTTGTGAAATATGGAACTACAGTAATAATCCATACAGTTGATGTAATAATACATACAGTTGATGTTGTGAAATATGGAACTACAGTAATAATACATACAGTTGATGTAATAATCCATACAGTTGATGTTGTGAAATTTGGAACTACAGTAATAATCCATACAGTTGATGTTGTGAAATATGGAACTACAGTAATAATACATACAGTTGATGTAATAATCCATACAGTTGATGTTGTGAAATTTGGAACTACAGTAATAATCCATACAGTTGATGTTGTGAAACATGGAACTACAGTAATAATCCATACAGTTGATGTTGTGAAATATGGAACTACAGTAATAATCCATACAGTTGATGTAATAATCCATACAGTTGATGTAATAATCCATACAGTTGATGTTGTGAAATTTGGAACTACAGTAATAATCCATACAGTTGATGTTGTGAAACATGGAACTACAGTAATAATCCATACAGTTGATGTAATAATCCATACAGTTGATGTTGTGAAATATGGAACTACAGTAATAATCCATACAGTTTATGTAATAATCCATACAGTTGATGTAATAATCCATACAGTTGATGTTGTGAAACATGGAACTACAGTAATAATCCATACAGTTGATGTAATAATTCATACAGTTGATGTTGTGAAATATGGAACTATACAGTAATAATCCATACAGTTGATGTAATAATCCATAGAGTTTATGTTGTGAAACATGGAACTACAGTAATAATCCATACAGTTGATGTAATAATCCATACAGTTGATGTAATTATCCATACAGTTGATTTAATTCATACAGTTGATGCACTAATTCAGTTAATGTGTTGGTATTTGCTTTTTGTGTGCTCCACTAATTGATTGATGTTGACAGTAAAATGAATGTGTGTTATTGCCATTCGGCCATCAGATCTGCCACAATTCTCCTTATAGGACACATCACTGCACTCTATCCTCCACTGTAAAATGGTCATCTCTGTATACCCGTCGCAAGACCCACTGGTTGATGCTTATTCATAAAACCCTCTTAGGCCTCACTCCCCCTATCAGAGATATCTACTGCAGCACTCATCCTCCACATACAACACCCATTCTGCCAGTCACATTCTGTTAAGGGTCCCCAAAGCACACATATCCCTGGGTCGCTCCTCTTTTCAGTTCGCTGCAGCTAGTGACTGGAAACGAGCTGCAACAAACACTCAAACTATACCATTTTATCTCAATCTCAATATTCTGACTCATTCATGAACACTATTACTGACAGTTGTAGCTGCTTTGTGTGATGTATTGTTGTCTCTACCTTCTTGCCCTTTGTGCTGTTGTCTGTGCCTAATATTGTTTGTACCATGCTTTGTGCTGCTACCATGTTGTTGTTATGTTGTGTTGCTACCATGCTGTGTTTTCATGTGTTGCTGCCTTGCTATGTTGTTGTCTTAGGTCTCTCTTTATGTAGTGTTGTCTCTTGTCATGATGTGTGTTTTGTCCTATATTTATATTGTGTATGTGTGTGTATTTATATATATATCCCGTATTAACTTACTCCTTAGCCTGAAGTGTCCCCACTTGCTCCAGTGAATAGCTGTCTTTTCGCATTGCGCCGACTGGTAAGATGCTTCAGGAGGACGGTCACATGTGCTAGAAAGTAAGAGGTTCCGAATTCGTGCCAGGTATGGTCTGAATCGGGAGGAAGTGGTGCTCGCTAAGCAAGCAGCGTGGCGTGCTTTACAGTGGTGCCTAGTGACTGCGCTCAGCTCAATGCTAGGGTCGCTGTTGAGTAAATTGGAGGATGTGTGACACTTACTCCTCAGCCTAGGGAAAGTTTATCATTCTACAGTAGGCCTACATCTGTAAATCACCTGATGGTCCAAATCACTTCATCAACTCAGCCAGGGAAACACAAACAGTAGCCTATTATGGGTTTTCACACCTTTCGTTATGTGACAATGGATATGCTAACAGGTAGCCTACAGAAAGTTTTGGAATATAATCAAATAACAAGGGGCCTATTGCAATCATCGATGGCGCTATACCATTGCCAGTTGATGTCTCGTTAAACCATCAATACGCTCTAAATTCACCCACACAGGGATATTGTTCTCCTACATTACTGCTCCCTTGATGACGTCGTGCTACTTTAACATTTGTCTTGCTTGCAAGCAAGATATGTTCGCCCTTTGGTTGGTGTTGTAAATCAGAACAATTTGGTCCTTTGGTTGGTGTTGTAATCAGAACAATTTAGCCCTTTGGTTGGTGTTGTAATCAGAACAATTTAGCCCTTTGGTTGGTGTTGTAATCAGAACAATTTAGCCCTTTGGTTGGTGTTGTAAATCAGAACAATTTAGCCCTTTGGTTGGTGTTGTAATCAGAACAATTTAGCCCTTTGGTTGGTGTTGTAATCAGAACAATTTAGTCCTTTGGTTGGTGTTGTAATCAGAACAATTTAGTCCTTTGGTTGGTGTTGTATAATCAGAACAATTTAGTCCTTTGGTTGGTGTTGTATAATCAGAACAATTTGGTCCTTTGGTTGGTGTTGTAATCAGAACAATTTAGCCCTTTGGTTGGTGTTGTAATCAGAACAATTTAGCCCTTTGGTTGGTGTTGTAATCAGAACAATTTAGCCCTTTGGTTGGTGTTGTAAATCAGAACAATTTAGCCCTTTGGTTGGTGTTGTAATCAGAACAATTTAGCCCTTTGGTTGGTGTTGTAATCAGAACAATTTAGTCCTTTGGTTGGTGTTGTATAATCAGAACAATTTAGTCCTTTGGTTGGTGTTGTATAATCAGAACAATTTAGTCCTTTGGTTGGTGTTGTATAATCAGAACAATTTAGTCCTTTGGTTGGTGTTGTATAATCAGAACAATTTAGTCCTTTGGTTGGTGTTGTATAATCAGAACAATTTAGTCCTTTGGTTGGTGTTGTAATCAGAACAATTTAGCCCTTTGATTGGTGTTGTATAATCAGAACAATTTGGTCCTTTGGTTGGTGTTGTAATCAGAACAATTTAGCCCTTTGGTTGGTGTTGTAATCAGAACAATTTAGCCCTTTGGTTGGTGTTGTAATCAGAACAATTTGGCCCGTTGGTTCGTGTTGAAATCAGAACAATTTGGCCCATTGGTTGGTGTTGTAATCAGAACAATTTAGCCCTTTGGTTGGTGTTGAAATTAGAACAATTTAGACCTTTGGTTGTTGTTGTAATCAGAACAATTTAGTCCTTTGGTTGTTGTTGTAATCAGAACAATTTGGCCCATTGGTTGGTGTTGTAATCAGAATAATTTGGCCCATTGGTTGGTGTTGTAATCAGAAAAATTTTGCCCTTTGGTTGGTGTTGTAATCAGAACAATTTAGCCCTTTGGTTGGTGTTGTAATCAGAACAATTTACTCCTTTGGTTGGTGTTGTAATCAGAACAATTTGGCCCATTGGTTGGTGTTGAAATTAGAACAATTTAGCCCTTTGGTTGGTGTTGTAATCAGAACAATTTAGCCCTTTGGTAGGTGTTGTAATCAGAACAATTTAGTCCTTTGGTTGGTGTTGTAAATCAGAACAATTTAGCCCTTTGATTGGTGTTGTAATCAGAACAATTTAGTCCTTTGGTTGGTGTTGTAATCAGAACAATTTAGCCCTTTTGGTTTGTGTTGTAATCAGAACAATTTAGCCCTTTGGTTGGTGTTGGAATCAGAACAATTTAGTCATTTGGTTGGTGTTGGAATCAGAACAATTTAGTCATTTGGTTGGTGTTGAAATTAGAACAATTTAGCCTTTTGGTTGGTGTTGTAATCAGAACAATTTAGTCCTTTGGTTGGTGTTGTAATCAGAACAATGTAGCCCTTTGGTTGGTGTTGTAATCAGAACAATTTGGCCCATTGGTTGGTGTTGAAATCAGAACAATTTAGCCCTTTGGTTGGTGTTGGAATCAGAACAATTTAGCCCTTTGGTTGGTGTTGAAATTAGAACAATTTAGCCCTTTGGTTGTTGTTGTAATCAGAACACTTTAGTCCTTTGGTTGGTGTTGTAATCAGAACAATTTAGCCCTTTGGTTGGTGTTGTAATCAGAACAATTTAGCCCTTTGGTTGGTGTTGAAATCAGAACAATTTAGCCCTTTGGTTGGTGTTGTAATCAGAACAATTTAGCCCTTTGGTTGGTGTTGTAATCAGAACAATTTAGCCCTTTGGTTGGTGTTGGAATCAGAACAATTTAGCCCTTTGGTTGGTGTTGAAATTAGAACAATTTAGCCCTTTGGTTGTTGTTGTAATCAGAACACTTTAGTCCTTTGGTTGGTGTTGTAATCAGAACAATTTAGCCCTTTGGTTGGTGTTGTAATCAGAACAATTTAGCCCTTTGGTTGGTGTTGGAATCAGAACAATTTAGTCATTTGGTTGGTGTTGGAATCAGAACAATTTAGTCATTTGGTTGGTGTTGGAATCAGAACAATTTAGTCCTTTGTCAACAAACTAAGGGCCATTTATCTATTTGACAAGCATTTCGTACAATAGAAATAACGTATTTATTAGTTTACCATGGCAAATCTAATGTGGCAATTTACCCCACACATTATTTGAAAGGAAATCTATTATGTTATTAGTTTCCTATTTATGTTATCCAACAGTGTCTGGTATGGTAATTTATTATCAAGATCAGGGGTAAAAATGTTTAAATAAATCAAGTCGGTCTGGAGTTATTTTTGCCAGAAGGGCGTGGGCCGGAATCAAACGGTATGCCTAGACACTGAGTATACCAAACATTAGGAACACCTTTTGCCCTCAGAACAGCCTCAATTCGTCGAGGCATGGACTCTACAAGGGGTCGAAAGCATTCCACAGGGATGCTGGTCCATGTTGACACCAATGCTTCCCACAGTTGTATCAAGTTGGCTGGATGTCCTTTGGGTGATCGACCATTCTTGATACACACAGGAAACTGTTGAGCGTGGTAAAACCCAGCAGCTTTGCAGTTCTTGACACAAACCGGTGTGCCTGGTACCTACTACCATACCTCGTTAAAAGCCGCTTAAATCTTTTATCTCAAGGCTTTAAAATCCTTCTTTAACCTGTCTCCTCACCTTCATTTATACTGATTTGAAGTGTATTTAACAAGTGACATCAATAAGGGATCATAGCTTTCACCTGGATTCACCTGGTCAGTCTTTGTCATGGAAAGAGCATGTGTTTTGTACACTCACTGTATGTGTGTGCTGAAAGTAGTGGCCCTAACTGCTAAACCACCCCAGGCCACAATGGAACTCAATTATGACCTTAGGATACACTTGTATGTCATAGCCTAGAGGAGACCAGTATCAATCTTATGTTATTAAGTTATATAAAATGACGGTTGTTGATGTGTATGGCAGCATTTCAGATACATGTTTGTACATTTGAATTGTCCTATAATAGGACCTAGGCCTAGCGTTTGAGCAAGCGAGAGAGGCAATTAATTTGATAGCAAGCCCTGATCCCAATGACTTGACTGCCCCTGCATGGAGAAAAAGAGAACTGCTAATTTTCAGGGACTCACTAGGCTTATTTGAATTTCCTGATGCAGCAGAAAGATTGTCCATGACAAAAGAGTGATCAAGTTAAGATCCGCCATCTGTAGATGTGTGGTGTTTTTTGGGGGGGTGGTGTGTGTGTGTGTGTGTGTGTGTGTGTGTGTGTGTGTGTGTGTGTGTGTGTGTGTGTGTGTGTGTGTGTGTGTGTGTGTGTGTGTGTGTGTGTGTGTGTGTGTGTGTGTGTGTGTGTGTGTGTGTGTGCATGTTTATTTATGCATTTGCTGGATGAGGGTTGTTGCTTGTATGTGTGAGGGGATGTGTATGTGTGGTCTATTGGTGAAGGCCTGATGGTAGGCTAGCTGGGCGTCAGATCGAGGAGCTTTAGGGGCGTGTTACTGGGAGAAGAAATTGCACCCCATCTGACAGAGCCATAAAGCTGCCATTCTGCCGCCTCAGCATGTCTGGAGAAGACGCTCACTCAATATGGTCAAGAATATTGGATCTAAAGATAAACCACCTCCTACAGCAGAAACAGCCCCGGCCATTTGCAACAGAACAGGGAGGGAGCGAGTTTGCATTGCCCTCTAGCAAAAAAAATCACATCTCTCCAACCTCTGGGGGATTCCATTTCTTATTATGACCTGAGACAACACAACCTAGATAATGTTTTTCCATTCATGTTTCAGCAGGGCTGGATATTTACCAGAGCAGTTCAGGTTAAAAACAACAAGGCCCAGAGGCTGAGAGCTAGGCAGGTAGTCTGCTCTGGAGGCCAGGAAGAGGTCAGAATAAGTCCACTTATGTAATCACTTATACTGTAAACATGTTTTACTGTACTCTAACTACGGTATCTATTATCACTCTGCTACTGTAGAGAGCTAGTGCGCTACTGTAGAGAGCTACTGTGTTACTGTAGAGAGCTACTGTGCTACTGTAGAGAGCTACTGTGCTACTGTAGAGAGCTACTGTGCTACTGTAGAGAGCTACTGTGTTACTGTAGAGAGCTACTGTGTTACTGTAGAGAGCTACTGTGCTACTGTAGAGAGCTACTGTGTTACTGTAGAGAGCTACTGTGTTACTGTAGAGAGCTACTGTGCTACTGTAGAGAGCTACTGTCCTACTGTAGAGAGCTACTGTGCTACTGTAGAGAGCTACTGTGCTACTGTAGAGAGCTACTGTGATGTTGTAGAGAGCTACTGTGCTGTTGTAGAGAGCTACTGTGCTGTTGTAGAGAGCTACTGTGCTACTGTAGAGAGTTACTGTGCTGTTGTAGAGAGCTACTGTGCTGTTGTAGAGAGCTACTGTGCTGTTGTAGAGCTCTACTGTGCTACTGTAGAGAGCTACTGTGTTACTGTAGAGAGCTACTGTGCTGTTGTAGAGAGCTACTGTGCTACTGTAGAGAGCTACTGTGCTGTTGTAGAGAGCTACTGTGCTACTGTAACCGATCACTTTGTTATCCTTCTATCAAGAACTAGACGTGTTGATGACACTCTATTCTGTAATACAATAACTTTGCCGTTAAGCAGGAGGGCTGTTTGAGGTGTATTGACTATTACCTGGTCCTTGGCCTCTATCGGAACTTTGATTAGAAGGAGCCAGGTCAGCCAATGAGTGTCCTCTCCTCTAATGGGACTCATTTCCCCCTCTATTGGAACTGTAATGTGGTGATAACACTCTTCTAATGGCCCTGCCACTACCATCCCATTTTTCACTTAGTGGCACGCAGAACTGAGGTATTCATCTTATATCATTTTCTGACAACAAAAAAATGACTTCCGTCTGTTTACTACGGAGAGGAGACACACTGTCATCTGCTGGCGTACTTACAGGAGCTACAAACTTGCATTCATAGTCTCTTTTTGTTTATTCTCTCTCTCTTTTTCCCCTCTTTCTTATTCTCTCTTCTCTTTCTTTCCCTCTCTCATTTTCTTTTTCATCTCTTTCGCTCCTTTAATTTTCTCATTTTCTCCATCTCTCCCTCTCTCTCCATCGTATTTGTTTGATGAGGTGTGAGAAGTGCCCCTGCCCTGGCAGCCTCAGCTCATTGAGTGAGGTTGGGTTTAGGCCAGATACCCGCCCTACCCTGAACTAAACCCTGTAAGGAAGCACACAGAACTTGTTGTGTGAAATCACACCCTCCAACACAGGGTCATTTGTTTAAATCCCATATCTATGGTTGCAGTGGTACCGCTCTAGAAGCCAGGCTTTGCAAAGGAATCTCAGGATAATGTAATGAAGATAAACCCAGGTGCCAGATAATAAGGTTAGAGTATCTATCATCTCCCATAGACACAACACCTCACAGCTTTCCAATTGGAAAAACAATACGTTGATTGATGATTTCAGTGGCCTACTGTAATAACAACTTCCCTATCATATGATACATAGCCATGTATTTGTTTGACAAAAAAATAATAATCTGAATTAGATATTTGATCAGATTTGGTCAATCTGCTTATATACTGAACAAAAATATAAATGCAACATGTAAAGTGTTGGTTCCATGTTTTCATGAGCTAAAATAAAAGCTCCCAGGAATGTTCCATAAGCAATAAAAGCTTATTTCTCTCAAATTTTGTGCAGACATTTGTTTACATCCCTGTTGGCGAGCATTTCTCCTTTGCCAAGAAAGTCCATTCACCTGACCGGTGTGGCATGTCAAGAAGGTGATGAAACAACATGATCACTACACAGGTGCACCTTGTGCTTGGGACAATGAAATGCCACTCTAAAATGTACAGTTTTGTCACACAACACAGCCACAGATGTCTCAAGTTTTGAGGGAGCGGTTAATTATTTCATAATTCCACCCTAACACCTCTCTTATGACGTCATTGTTTTTTTTGACACAGCATATGTATTCAATCATCTGCTCCATAAAACATTGTTTCCAACATTAGAGTGAATCAAAGCGTATTCTGCCTGAGTGAGCGCAAGTGTTGGCACTAGTACCAACTTCACTCACTCTGCTATTTTAAGGGGAAATCACCACAGAAAGCACGTCCTTTGTCTAGTCAGTGAAGGATGTTGCCTAAGCAGACTGTTATTCCTATGCAGCTAATATTGTTTTGTTTTTTTAAATGTTCAACCTCTGTCTAATCTCCCAGCCTAAAGAGTTTAGCTGCTCTAGCTGAAGAAGACCGCACTGCCTGCTTCACCTGCCAAACAGTCTGCAGCGTCTCCAACAGAGTCTCCATTGTCTCTGTATCTAGTGATAGGTGTGATAGGTACAGTATGCTCTGGAGGCTGAAGCAGAGTGCCAGAGGTACCAAGCCAGGTATTGGCACAGTCTTCCACCAGAACACTACTCACACTATATCTGGCCTCCGTGGGGTGGAGGGTAGCCTAGACTCCCCTAAAGGCAAAATGGGTGCTGTCCAAGTCTGTTTTTCCCCCTGTTCTAATATAACTCTTTCGTAAAGTCCATACACAGAGAAGTAGGACCCTTCCTGTGATTACCTCCCATCTGCTCTACCCTGGTTAGTCTAGCTCTCCCCTCCACCTGGAGCCAGCTGAGGACAATCAGTCTCTATCATAATGATATCATCTTTATAGCTACCTTAGTGAAAGTCAGTCTCTATCATAATGATATCATCTTTATAGCTACCGTAGTGAAAGTCAGTCTCTATCATAATGATATCATCTTTATAGCTACCGTAGTGAAAGTCAGTCTCTATCATAATGATATCATCTTTATAGCTACCGTAGTGAAAGTCAGTCTCTATCATAATGATATCATCTTTATAGCTACCATAGTGAAAGTCCAGTACAGCAGCACCAGGACCTTTCCCTACCAGGCTCTTACGTGGCTGGTACATAACGCAGGATAAGAGTGTCTGCTGAAATGTGGAAAGGTACAAAGACATATACTGTAGATGCAGGACTGCTCTCCATCAGCCTCGATAGTTTGATGCGACTTCAATGTGACCTATGTCACAGGAGTCTGGTGAGGGAAGGACGGCTCATAAAATTGTCTGTAATGGAATAGTATTTAAACATACGGAAACCATGTCTTTGATGTGTTTGATACCATTCCATTTACTCCGTTCCAGCCATTACAATGAGCCCGTCCTCCCCAATGAAGGGGCCAACAGCTGCCCGTGTTATGGATGTTGTATCAGCTCCAGAGCTTCAGCTCTTCAAAGCTCTTGAGGGTAGTATCAACTCCCTCCTCATTGTATTACTTTAAAGCTGAAGTAAAGTTGGCTGCCACCAATCACATGCTACAGACCAACTGAGATCAGTTTATACTTTGTTAAAATCTTTAAAAATCTCCAGTACATGTATTGTTTTAGCCTGACTCACGGTTCCCTCTTCCCTCCATCTCCAGACAGCCTATGGGCCTGTCTGGCTCTCAACAGTGGCTTCCCAGTGGATGTCTGTGTACTGCTGTGCTACATGGGCAGGCTGAGAGATATGCCTGTCACACTGACTGACAAGACCTACCATCCCCAGTCTGTCTCCACACAGCCACCCCCAGTCCAGAGTCTGTCTCCACACAGCCATCGTCTGTCTCCACACAGCCATCGTCTGTCTCCGCACAGCCATCGTCTGTCTCCACACAGCCATCGTCTGTCTCCGCACAGCCATTGTCTGTCTCCGCACAGCCATCATCTGTCTCCGCACAGCAATCGTCAGTCTCTGCACAGCCATCGTCAGTCTCCGCACAGCCATCGTCAGTCTCCGCACATCTATTTCCAGTCTCCACACAGCCATCCCCAGTCTCCGCACAGCCATCGTCAGTCTCCGCACAGCCATCGTCAGTATCCAACTGTAACATCCTACCACTCCCAGTCTCCAGTCTCCGCACATCCATTTCCAGTCTCCACACACCCATTTCCAGTCTCCACACAGCCGTCCCCAGTCTCCACACAGCCGTCCCCAGTCTCCAACTGTAACATCCAACCACTCCAAGTCTCCAGTCTCCACACAGCCATCCCCAGTCTCCAACTGTAACATCCTACCACTCCCAGTCTCCAATCTCCACACAGCCGTCCCCAGTCTCCACACAGCCGTCCCCAGTCTCCACACAGCCGTCCCCAGTCTCCACACAGCCGTCCCCAGTCTCCACACAGCCGTCCCCAGTCTCTAGCCCTAACATGTGGCAGTGTTAGGGGTTCCCTCAAATGGGGCTCGCATGTTAGACCAGCAACAGCAGGATGTTCTCTGGTCTCTTCTCCAACTTTCATTCAATGAAGTATGTACATTCTGTATTGATTTGTGACTAAGTTTGTTTCTTGGTGCTGGATAGGCCTGAAAGGAAAGTTTATCCACACTACAGAGGAAGGAAAGTTTGTCTCTTGCAGGATAAATTTCCATTAGAAAACCGATGATCAGAGCTATGATTACGTTGTGCTTCTATGTCCCAACATTTCTTTCCTCAATAGGTTTTTCAGAGCAATGGGCAAAGCGAGCCCAGCCCAGGAGAAAGATGTTTCCTGAATTCCGTAACCATTATAATGATAAAGTGTTGTGGTGAATGTAAAGACATATTGCATATTTGGTTTTCCTCAGTAGCAATCATTATCAGGTAACTCTCAAGATGAATGTGGAGGGTAATGTGTGTGTCGCCAGGCAGGCCTGTGAAGCTCTCAGTTCCTGATGGAATTATTTAGGGGCCTGATACTAATGTGACTGCATGATAAGGCAGCCTGCTGTTTGGTGGACTTTATGAGCAGAGCAGCTAAATCTCTTCTCATTACATGCTCTGATGAAATAGTCTTCTGGCTGTTTTCAGTGTTTCCATTAACTTGGGAAATATTGATCCTATGTAATTCTGTATGTGTTTGGAATGTTGTACTACACTGCTACTCTCCATAGCGCCATCTAATATCCTGCAGGGGTTTTGGTTTGAGCCTCAGGCTCTTGATTTTGACTCTGGGATATAGCTTATGACAGAATTGACCAGAACTGACTTTTTTCGTTGCATGTTAGGAGAATTTAAGCAGCAGGATAATTAGCTTAAGGTTAGGAAAAGGGTTAGGGTTAGCTAAAATGCAAAAAGCACTTTGTACATCAATTTGACATAAACTGTTTTCCATGTAGCGATGACCCAGGTTCTCCAGCAGTATTATGAAGTGTGTTTTCAGTTCTTATCACTCATCAGCCATCTTGTCATCCAATGCATTAGTGACATGGTCATCAGCCATCTTCTCATCCAATGCATTAGTGACATGGTCATCAGCCATCTTCTCATCCAATGCATTAGTGACATGGTCATCAGCCATCTTCTCATCCAATGCATTAGTGACATGGTCATCAGCCATCTTCTCATCCAATGCATTAGTGACATGGTCATCAGCCATCTTCTCATCCAATGCATTAGTGACATGGTCATCAGCCATCTTCTCATCCAATGTATTAGTAACATGGTCATCAGCCATCTTCTCATCCAATGCATTAGTAACATGGTCATCAGCCTGAACTGAAACTGTACTGTCAGCTTACTTGTGAGGTTGGTGAATATTTTATCGCATTGCCTGCTCCCAAAGAAGGTTGTGCATGCAAATTCAGGGGTGGATAGAAGTAGTATGAAGGGGAGAGGACATGGTGGTAGTATGAAGGGGAGAGGACATGGTGGTAGTATGAAGGGGAGAGGACATGGTGGTAGTATGAAGCAGGAGAGGACATGTTGGTAGTATGAATGTGAGAGGACATGGTAGTAGTATGAAGAGGAGAGGACATGGTGGTAGTATGAAGGGGAGAGGACATGGTGGTGGTAGTACTATGAAGGGGAGAGGACATGGTGGTGTATGAAGGGGAGAGGACATGGTAGTAGTATGAAGGGGAGAGGACATGGTAGTAGTATGAAGGAGAGAGGACATGGTAGTAGTATGAAGAGGAGAGGACATGGTAGTAGTATGAAGGGGAGAGGACATGGTAGTAGTATGAAGGGGAGAGGACATGGTGGTAGTAGTATGAAGGAGAGAGGACATGGTGGTAGTATGAAGAGGAGAGGACATGGTGGTAGTATGAAGGGTAGAGGACATGGTGGTAGTAGTATGAAGGGGAGAGGACATGGTGGTAGTAGTATGAAGGAGAGAGGACATGGTGGTAGTATGAAGAGGAGAGGACATGGTGGTAGTATGAAGGGTAGAGGACATGGTGGTGGTAGTATGAAGGGGAGAGGACATGGTGGTAGTAGTATGAAGGAGAGAGGACATGGTGGTGTATGAAGGGGAGAGGACATGGTGGTAGTATGAAGGAGAGAGGACATGGTGGTAGTATGAAGGGGAGAGGACATGGTGGTGTATGAAGGGGAGAGGACATGGTGGTGTATGAAGGGGAGAGGACATGGTGGTAGTATGAAGGAGGAGAGGACATGGTGGTAGTATGAAGGGAGAGGACATGGTGGTAGTAGTATGAAGGAGAGAGAACATGGTGGTGTATGAAGGGGAGAGGACATGGTGGTAGTATGAAGGAGAGAGGACATGGTGGTAGTATGAAGGGGAGAGGACATGGTGGTGTATGAAGGGGAGAGGACATGGTGGTAGTATGAAGGAGGAGAGGACAGTGGTTATGACTATAGTAGATATCATTATATTTACCCATTCAATACGCTTTGGTTGTTTGTTGTGTATAATGAGCATTGTCCCTAGCAAGAGTTGTTTGTTGTGTATGATGAGCATTGCCCTCGCAAGAGTTGTTTGTTGTGTATGATGAGCATTGCCCTAGCAAGAGTTGTTTGTTGTGTATGATGAGCATTGCCCTCGCAAGAGTTGTTTGTTGTGTATGATGAGCATTGTCCCTAGCAAGAGTTGTTTGTTGTGTATGATGAGCATTGTCCCTAGCAAGAGTTGTTTGTTGTGTATGATGAGCATTGCCCTAGCAAGAGTTGTTTGTTGTGTATGATGAGCATTGCCCTAGCAAGAGTTGTTTGTTGTGTATGAAGAGCATTGCCCTCGCAAGAGTTGTTTGTTGTGTATGATGAGCATTGTCTCTAGCAAGAGTTGTTTGTTGTGTATGGTGAGCATTGTCTCTAGCAAGAGTTGTTTGTTGTGTATGATGAGCATTGCCCTAGCAAGAGTTGTTTGTTGTGTATGATGAGCATTGTCCCTAGCAAGAGTTGTTTGTTGTGTATGATGAGCATTGCCCTAGCAAGAGTTGTTTGTTGTGTATGATGAGCATTGCCCTAGCAAGAGTTGTTTGTTGTGTATGATGAGCATTGTCCCTAGCAAGAGTTGTTTGTTGTGTATGATGAGCATTGTCCCTAGCAAGAGTTGTTTGTTGTGTATGATGAGCATTGTCCCTAGCAAGAGTTGTTTGTTGTGTATGATGAGCATTGTCCCTAGCAAGAGTTGTTTGTTGTGTATGATGAGCATTGTCCCTAGCAAGAGTTGTTTGTTGTGTATGATGAGCATTGTCCCTAGCAAGAGTTGTTTGTTGTGTATGATGAGCATTGTCCCTAGCAAGAGTTGTTTGTTGTGTATGATGAGCATTGTCCCTAGCAAGAGTTGTTTGTTGTGTATGATGAGCATTGTCCCTAGCAAGAGTTGTTTGTTGTGTATGATGAGCATTGTCCCTAGCAAGAGTTGTTTGTTGTGTATGATGAGCATTGTCCCTAGCAAGAGTTGTTTGTTGTGTATGATGAGCATTGCCCTAGCAAGAGTTGTTTGTTGTGTATGATGAGCATTGCCCTAGCAAGAGTTGTTTGTTGTGTATGATGAGCATTGTCCCTAGCAAGAGTTGTGTTTGTTGTGTATGATGAGCATTGTCCCTAGCAAGAGTTGTTTGTTGTGTATGATGAGCATTGTCCCTAGCAAGAGTTGTTTGTTGTGTATGATGAGCATTGCCCTAGCAAGAGTTGTTTGTTGTGTATGATGTGCATTGTCCCTAGCAAGAGTTGTTTGTTGTGTATGATGTGCATTGTCCCTAGCAAGAGTTGTTTGTTGTGTATGATGAGCATTGCCCTAGCAAGAGTTGTTTGTTGTGTATGATGAGCATTGCCCTCGCAAGAGTTGTTTGTTGTGTATGATGAGCTTTGTCCCTAGCAAGAGTTGTTTGTTGTGTATGATGAGCATTGTCCCTAGCAAGAGTTGTTTGTTGTGTATGATGAGCATTGTCCCTAGCAAGAGTTGTTTGTTGTGTATGATGAGCATTGTCCCTAGCAAGAGTTGTTTGTTGTGTATGATGAGCATTGCCCTCACAATAGTTGTTTGTTGTGTATGATGAGCATTGTCCCTAGCAAGAGTTGTTTGTTGTGTATGATGAGCATTGCCCTAGCAAGAGTTGTTTGTTGTGTATGATGAGCATTGCCCTAGCAAGAGTTGTTTGTTGTGTATGATGAGCATTGTCCCTAGCAAGAGTTGTTTGTTGTGTATGATGAGCATTCCCCTAGCAAGAGTTGTTTGTTGTGTATGATGAGCATTGTCCCTAGCAAGAGTTGTTTGTTGTGTATGATGAGCATTGTCCCTAGCAAGAGTTGTTTGTTGTGTATGATGAGCATTGTCCCTAGCAAGAGTTGTTTGTTGTGTATGATGAGCATTGTCCCTAGCAAGAGTTGTTTGTTGTGTATGATGAGCATTGCCCTAGCAAGAGTTGTTTGTTGTGTATGATGAGCATTGCCCTCGCAAGAGTTGTTTGTTGTGTATGATGAGCATTGCCCTAGCAAGAGTTGTTTGTTGTGTATGATGAGCATTGCCCTAGCAAGAGTTGTTTGTTGTGTATGATGAGCATTGCCCTAGCAAGAGTTGTTTGTTGTGTATGATGAGCATTGCCCTAGCAAGAGTTGTAGTTAAAAATGCTGAGAGACACGTCGTTCTTTGTTTTATGAAATCTAAATAATGTTGACTTGGACTTTGTACGATGTTTAATGATGGCTACACAAACATGATGTTGAGATTCCTAGTAGCACAGACCAGAGTAAAAATGAATGTTTTACAGGCTAAAGAAATATGATTTGAACTTCTTAGTCCATTTAGATGTATCCTTTTTTCAGAGAGGGAGAGAGAGAAAATGAAAGGAGAGAAAGAGATGATGAGTTAGGGAAATAAAATGAGCAAGAACAAGATGGAGATTTACAATAATTTCAGAGAGAGAGAGAGAGAGAGATTAATCTCCCAATATCATCATGGAATCCTACAGTACTTGAACTAGCTCGTTGAAGCTGTATGCTTCCCATCTCGTGCTTTCAAACTCTTAAATTAAGTGCTGACAAAACCCATGCTTATGGAGAAATGACTATGACAGTCCCTTCTGTTTTATCCATAGTGATGTACAGTACTCCTCAGAGATACAGGTAGAGGACTGTGTAGTGAATCCATGTAACTGTCAGCTACATACAGTAGTTTGTGGCATCTTCAGTTAGTCATTAAGATGTCCCGAAGGTATGCTTGCCCATTCATTGCTCTCTCCATGCATGCATACAACTAAACGTCTCGCCAAATAAAGCTTTATTGATTGGTTGAGTTTTCATAGTATGTGATGGAGAGCTTCATAAAATATTGACAGGTCATTGCTGGGTGACCATATCTAAGGACCAGAGTCAGTTCACATGGTCAGTGAACATGGTCAGTGAACATTTAAGGCTACATTTATATAAGTTTGTCAAATTCTGGAAACGTTCCCAGAATTCCCAGGTTTTCCTGAAATCCCTGTTCCAAGATTTACCAGAATCAGGAGGTAATAAGATGGAAATCCTGAATCCACTGACCAGGATTTCTGGAATACTTTGGGAAAGTGACCCAAATCTTGCAACCCTAGCTATACACATACATATTGTATATTTTATCATGTGAATCATATCCACATACAGTAAGTGTGTGCTGTATCTTCTGATAGATGTAACAGTGTGATCATCTATTTGGTATTGGTGTGATAACATCTATGGTGTGGGTGTGGCTCTGTGATCACATGATCTTTTGACCTCCGTTGTTTGCCATGTCACAGCTCTCCCTTACAGCTTAAATACTTACTGTATGACAACACAAGCTTAGTCACACAAGGCCCCTAAACCTCCAAGGTAATCATTTTTATAATCAATAACTGCCTTTTACTCACTAGCTACTTGACCCAGGTAATAATGATACTTCTGCTAATTAAAACAAAGAAGCAAGCAGGAGTTCGCTTCACATCAACCAAGGAACATCAGTTTAATCTCTTTTAATCTCTGAAAGATCACTACAAGTCACTTTAAAGGCCCAGTACAGTCAAAAACATGCTTTTCCCCTGTGTTTTATATATACATGCATTTCCACACTATGAGGTTGTAACAATTCTGTAAAATTATGATAATGCCCTTTAGTGTAAGAGCTGTTTGAAAAGACCGCCTGACATTGCAGCCTGTTTTGGTGGGATGGAGATTTGGCCTTCCATGGTGACATCACCATGCAGTGAATTAGTTAATAGACCAATAAGAAAGACAGTTCCAGACCTCTCTGCCAATCACAGCTCATTTGCAGTTTTCCCCTTCCCACTCAGACCACTCCCAGACATTTCTATTAAAATTCTTGCTTGAGAAATTGCCCTTTGCTCAGCTATGAAAAGACAACTGACATTTACTCCTGAGGTACTGACCTGTTGCATCCTCTACAACCACTGTGATTATTATTTGACCATGCTGGTCATCTATGAACGTTTGAACATTTTGAAGAACAATCTGGCCTTAATGGCCATGTACTCTTATCATTTCCACCCGGCACAGCCAGAAGAGGACTGGCCACCCCTCAGAGCCTGGCTCCTCTCTAGGTTTCTTCCTAGGTTCCTGCCTTTTCATTGCGTCTACATCTGCATTGCTTGCTGTTTGGGGTTTTAGGCTGGGTTTCTGTATAGCACTTTGTGACATCTGCTGATGTAAAAAGGGCTTTATAAATACATTTGATTGACTGATTGAAATGTGGTTGCTAAGAAGCTATTTTTGTTTCTTCTTGATTGAAAACAATCATAATAAGGTAATTCATTGTTACCCAGAAATGATTTGATATTGAGATTTTTTTTAAATGGCTGCATTGGACTTTTAAAGGTCATTTTTCCCTCTGCTTGGAATATGTTATGCTTGAGGAATACTCTGTAAACTGGCTGTACGTGTAAACAAGTACCCCTCTTGTTGTAGTGACATTTTTTATTAAACAAATCAATTAAGACATCAGTCTGGGGAGGTGATGCTTTATAATGTTGTTGTGCTGGTGCTGAGTTTGTTGTGGGTTGGATGCCTCTGGTTGGGGCAGTTTTCTCTCACAGGGACACTGACCATTACTAATCACTTCACCTTTGTTTTATTTTGTGTCGTGTAATTTTGTTTGTCTGTTAGCAGCTTGTGTTCACATCAAAGGATAATGACATTGAATGCAGCTGATTAGGACTCTAATTTGAGGATGTGGTGAGGAGCAATGTGCATACGCTTGGCCTAATGGAATGTGAGCGCTACGCCCACCTGTGGAGTAGCCAGTCCCCCATAGTGCCTGGAATGACCTCATTACTATCTCAATCTACACTGGAGACCTCCCCACAGCCCAGTCCAACAGGAGACCAGGGGCCACTCTCACAAATAGAGATTAAGTAATTATCCAAGATAACTGGAGGGGTTGGAGAATGTGATTTTAATTTATTTAATGACACTTCTATAAGTTGATAAGGGATTCATTTCCATAGCAACTCGTCAAGGGTGATCATACCTCGCCTAAAGCAGGTGACCGCAAAAAAATCTTAATAGCTTTGATTCAAAACTTTTGGAGATGTTGAGCTTTATCTGAGTTTCTGTATGCGCTCAGAGCCGATATTCACCCATTGTCTAAATGATACATGTGAGACAAGGGAGATAAAATAAGTCCACATGGTATTGGAACATTGTTGGAACAAGAAAAAGGCAAGTTGATCTATTCAGTAGTTGAACTTTATGTAATATATTCTTGAGAGGGAGAAATTTCGCAAAGCATAATGTTACCTTTGTAGACATATTTGGGAGAAGTTGTTTTTTGTCCATTGGTGTTTTCATGTCTGTAGCAAGATTCTATCAAACAAGCACATATGCTGTTCTCTAGATCTCTGTGGATGTAAAATCCCATCCTAGCAGATTGTATAACCTGACAAAGACAGAAACATTGTAACTGTTTCAAAGTATTCCCCCTGCCACTTCTACAAATGCAATAGAAGCAGATTAGGTAACACCAGCCACTAATAAGCACCTTTGAATGCTGAACCCAATAAAATAATTTTCTCTGTCCAGAGGTCAGAATAATGTTGAATACTGTGTAAAAGGGGAATATATACCTGCAAATAAGTAAATACACTAAATAAGGGGTCCCTTTGAAACGGGGTCATATAAACATGACCTTGTATTTTTTTTATAGGTAACATACCACATATTCTGTCTGAAATGGGTATTAGTAGGTCTAACTAAATGGGTATTAGTAGGTCTAACTAAATGGGTATTAGTAGGTCTAACTACTTGGGTATTAGTAGGTCTAACTAAATGGGTATTAGTAGGTCTAACTACTTGGGTATTAGTAGGTCTAACTACTTGGGTATTAGTAGGTCTAACTACTTGGGTATTAGTAGGTCTAACTACTTGGGTATTAGTAGGTCTAACTACTTGGGTATTAGTAGGTCTAACTACTTGGGTATTAGTAGGTCTAACTACTTGGGTATTAGTAGTTCTAACTACTTGGGTATTAGTAGGTCTAACTACTTGGGTATTAGTAGGTCTAACTACTTGGGTATTAGTAGGTCTAACTACTTGGGTATTAGTAGTTCTAACTACTTGGGTATTAGTAGTTCTAACTACTTGGGTATTAGTAGGTCTAACTACTTGGGTATTAGTAGGTCTAACTACTTGGGTATTAGTAGTTCTAACTACATGGGTATTAGTAGGTATAACTAAATGGGTATTAGGGGTGCTAATACCTTCAGACTACACATTACTGATGCAATTGCACTCAAGAGGATGCTAAGACTGCTGTTGGGGAGTGGGACTATTACGAAGTGGAGTCGGATCTGTATGTCTTTAAAAAAAAGATATATAATGTATTAACAAGCAACATTCCGGATATGTATGTCAAGCAGTAATCAGTTCAATGAGCAGTGTCAATGTGTTTCAATACACTCTCAAATTATACACAGCTCTGATTAGACTATCACATACAACACTAACACAGCCTCTGCTCACTCTGTGTCTTAGCTCCAAAACACAATGTTTCTCCTTGTCCTTTTACACATATCAGTGGGTAACTGGGAAATGTGCCGTTCAAATTAGGTGTTAAACAATGGAAGGGTTAATGAATTTACCTTCTAAAATCAGAGAACCATTCACACAGACCCAATACCTGTATTTTATATTCCTGTCCTTTGAGATATCCTATATCGTTTGACCACTTTACTTACGAAATAAGTACCTGTGATAATACGCTGGCATGTTTTGGCATGTTTTCAGATGGCCATTGGAAAACATCACAGACGTTACTGCTCTGAAGGAAATATTTCACAGCCTGCTCCAGTAGTGTCATTTCCAATGAAAATGTAACTCTGAATCCATTTACAACACATGAAAGCTCAGCATCTCGCTGTAGTTCATTTGCAAAGTGGATATTAACAAGCATACTGAATATTGCAACAGGAGCACTGGAAATCCATGAATGGAAACAGACAGGGTGCTAAACAGTGCAACCGGATGGGAAATGATTTGTTAGATCTTAAATACCATAATATTTGATCATTTTACCCCTCCTTTAAAAAGCAAAATATGCTAAGTACAATGATAAAGAAAGCAATGATCATATGGACTTTCCTCAGAGCAGCCCAGGGTTACTTACTTTGAAGTTCATGAGCAGAATTCTGCATGGGAATTTGCAGATGTGCAGTACCAAACTGCAATGGTAAATAACAAGTTCACTGTGCCTGCATGAGCAGAACATTCCCATACCATAGCCACACTGTTTGATGCATTCCCTTTGAAGAGTATTATTAATAGGCCTAAGCATGGCCATATACAATATGTTAATACTTCATTTGTGTGTAGGAGTGTTATCTCTTGGGCCGCTGAGCTGAGGGGGCTGAGCACTCAGGAGCAAGGTGCTGCCGCAGATAGGGGTCCGGACGAGGTGACCTACATGAGCCCAGGGGCTGCAGAGGGGCCGGGAAGGGCCGGCGTCCAGTGAGGGTTGTCCTGCCGGATGGAGAATATTAAGTGGCTGTGGGTCTGCAGGCATGTGTGCTCTCTCTGGCTCCTTACTTGACAAGAATGATAGCTTTCATTTGAATGCTAAAGCTGCGGCTGTCCTCCCCAAGATGGATGAGGGGTCCCAGCTTCATCCCTCATACAATGGAGAGACCAAATTAAATGGTGGCCAAAAAGATCAAATAAAATTCATAACTTACCATCTTTTTCTCTGTCCTTGAGTTGAAGGTTACTCTGAGTCTCCTGGTGAATGGATAGAGTTAACTGCACTCTGCCAGATATGCAGAACAAGCTAACCTTATTGCTCTTTATATCATTAGTGGTTGTGTATACAGTGAATTCGGAGTCAATATTTTCACCGACTTTGCACTTTATATTCAATACAGTCATTTTTATATGCAGTGCAACAGCGATTTAAGCTTTTCATGCTGCACATTTGTCTTGTATTATACAAGGATTACTAATATTCTGACAGTTTAAATTGGCTTTGAAAGTTCAGACTTCAAATCAAATTGTATTAGTCACATGCGCCGAATACAGCAGGTGTAGACCTTACAGTGAAATGCTTACTTACAAGCCCCTAACCAACAATGCAGTTTAAAAAATATGAATAAGAATAAGAAATAAAAGTAACAAGTAGTTAAAGAGCAGCAGTAAAATAAAATAGCGAGACTGTATACAAGGAGTACCGGTACAGAGTCAATGTGCGGGGGCACCGGTTAGTTGAGATAATTGAGGTAATATGTACATGTAGGCAGGGTTATTAAAGTGACTATGCATAGATAATAATAGAGAGTAGCAGCAGCGTAAAAGAGAGAGGGGGGGGGCATGCAATGCAAACAGTAATTTGATTAGATGTTCAGGAGTCTTACGGCTTGGGGGTAGAAGCTGTTTAGAAGCCCCTTGGACCTAGACTTGGCGCTCCGGTACTACTTGCCGTGTGGTAGCAGAGAGAACAGTCTATGACAAGGCAACCATTTTTGGGGCCTTCCTCTGACACCGCCTGGTATAGAGGTCCTGGATGGCAGGAAGCTTGGCCCCGGTGATGTAATGGGCCGTACGCATTACCCTCTGTAGTGCCTTGTAGTCGGAGGCCGAGCGGTTGCTATACCAGACAGTGATGCAACCCATCAGGATGCTCTCGATGGTGCAGATGTAGAACCTTTTGAGGATGTGAGGACCCATGCCAAATCTTTTCAGTCTCTTGAGGGGGAATAGGTTTTGTCGTTCCCTCTTCATGACTGTCTTGGTGTGCTTGGACCATGTTAGTTTAGTGTGATATGGACACCAAAGAACTTGAAGCTCTCAACCTGCTCCACTACAGCCCCGTCCATGAGAATGGGGACGTGCTCGGTCCTCCATTTCCTGTAGTCCACAATCATCTCCTTTGTCTTGATCACGTTGACGGAGAGGTTGTTTTCCTGGCACCACCCGGCCAGGTCTCTGACCTCCTCCCTATAGGCTGTCTCGTCGTTGTTGGTGATCAGGCCTACCACTGTTGAGTCATCAGCAAACTTAATGATGGTGTTGGAGTCGTGCCTGGCCGTGCAGTCATGAGTGAACAGGGAGTACAGGAGGGGACCGAGTACGTAACCCTGAGGGGCCCCTGTGTTGAGGATCAGCGTGGCGGGTGTGTTGTTACCTACCCTTATCACCTGGGGGCGGCCCATCAGGAAGTCTAGGATCCAGTTGCAGAGGGGTTGTTTAGTCCCAGGGTGCTTAACTTATTGATGAGCTTTGAGGGCACTATGGTGTTTAACGCTGCGCTGTAGTCAATGAATAATATTTTGTCCTTTTGTCCGTTTGGGAAAGGGCAGTGTGGAATGCAATAGAGATTGCATCATCTGTGGATCTGTTAGGGCGGTATGGAAATTGAAGTGGGTCTAGGGTTTTTGGGATAATGGTATTGATGTGAGCCATGATGAGCCTTTCAAAGCATTTCATGGCTACAGATGTGAGTGCTACATTTAGGCCTGTTACCTTAGTGCTCTTGGGCACAAGGACAATGGTGGTCTGCTTAAAAAATGTTGATATTACAGACTCGGAGAGGGAGAGGTTGAAAATGTCCGTGAAGACACTTGCCAGTTGGTCAGCGCATGCTCGCAGTACACGTCCTGGTAATCCGTCTAGCCCTGCGGCCTTGTGAATGTTGACCTGTGTGAAGGTCTCACTCACATCGGCTGTGGAGTGCGTGATCACACCGTCGTCCAGAACAGCCGGTGCTCTCGTAGGTGTTTCAGTGTTATTTGCCTCAAAGCGAGCATAGAAGTAGTTTAGCTCATCAGGTAGGCTTGTGTCACTGGGTAGCTCTCAGCTGTGCTTCCCTTTGTAGTCTGTAATAGTTTGCAAGCCCTGCCACATCCGACGAGTGTCGAAGCCGGTGTTGTACGATTCGATCTTAGTCCTGTATTGACACTTTGCATGTTTGATGGTTAGTCGGAGGGCATAGCGGGATTTCTTATAAGCTTCCGGGTTAGAGTCCCGCTCCTTGAATGTGGCAGCTCTAGCCTTTAGCTCAGTGATGATGTTGCCTGTAATCCATGGTTTCTGGTTGGAGTATGTACGTACGGTCACTGTGGGGACGGTGTTCTGAAATGGTTCCTTTTAACAAGTTGTTTCTTTTATGTTGGTTTAATGCTCTGGCAAAAGAGATTATGCATTTTAACACAGAGAAGACATGCATTTTAGAACTTAAAGATATAATGAGTTTATCAGGCAGTTCAATCGCCTATATATTTCTATCACCAATACAGTTCTGTCACCTATATAGTTATGTCACCTATACAGTTCAATTCACCTATACAGTTCAATTCACCGATACAGTTCAATTCACCTATACAGTTCAATTCACCTATACAGTTCAATTCACCTATACAGTTCAATTCACCTATATAGTTCTGTCACCTATACAGTTCTGTCACCTATATAGTTCTGTCACCTATACAGTTCAATTCCCCTACACAGTTCTGTCACCTATACAGTTCTGTCACCTATACTGTTCTGTCACCTATACAGTTCAATTCACCTATACAGTTCTGTCACCTATACAGTTCAATTCACCTATACAGTTCTGTCACCTATACAGTTCTGTCACCTATATAGTTATCTCACCAATACAGTTCTGTCACCTATACAGTTATGTCACCTATACAGTTCTGTCACCTATACAGTTCAATTCACCTATACAGTTCTGTCACCTATACAGTTCTGTCACCTATATAGTTATCTCACCTATACAGTTCTGTCACCTATATATTTCTGTCACCTATACAGTTCAATTCACCTATACAGTTCAATTCACCTATACAGTCTATCACCTATACAGTTCTACCTATACAGTTCTGTCATCTATACAGTTCTGTCACCTATATAGTTCTGTCACCTATACAGGTCTGTCACCTATACAGTTCTGTCACCTATATAGTTCTGTCACCTATACAGTTCTGTCACCTATATAGTTATGTCACCTATACTGTTCTGTCACCTATACAGTTCAATTCACCTATACAGTTCTGTCACCTATACAGTTCAATTCACCTATACAGTTCTGTCACCTATACAGTTCTGTCATCTATATAATTCTGTCACCTATACAGTTCTGTCACCTATATAGTTCTGTCACCTATACAGTTCAATTCACCTACACAGTTCTGTCACCTATACAGTTCTGTCACCTATACAGTTCGGTCACCTATACAGTTCAATTTACCTATACAGTTTGGTCACCTATACAGTTCGGTCACCTATACAGTTCAATTTACCTATACAGTTCTGGCACCTATACAGTTCTGGCACCTATACAGTTCTGTCACCAATACAGTTCTGTCACCTATACAGTTCTGTCACCTATACAGTTCTGTCACCAATACAGTTCTGTCACCAATACAGTTCTGTCACCTATACAGTTCTGGCACCTATACAGTTCTGGCACCTATACAGTTCTGTCACCAATACAGTTCTGTCACCTATACAGTTCTGTCACCTATACAGTTCTGTCACCTATACAGTTCTGTCACCTATACAGTTCTGTCACCTATACAGTTCTGTCACCTATACAGTTCTGTCACCTATACAGTTCTGTCACCTATACAGTTCTGTCACCTATACAGTTCTGTCACCAATACAGTTCTGTCACCTATACAGTTCTGTCACCTATACACCAATACAAGAGTGTGTTATGCTCCCTCAACCTGTAGACATGATAGTTTGACGTCATAATATTTCACTAAAGATACTCCAGCTAACCCTATACCATGAGGTGCAGCCAGCTTTTAAATACTGTATCTTATATAATGTACATCTGTCAGGGTATGTTCTAAAGTACAGGATACATTTCACTGCTCTTAACTAAACTCCAGGATATCGAATAAATTCAGTGCGCTCACATGTTTTTAGAGCATATCTCTAGATGATTTTATGTAATTAATCCACAGAGTTTTTACATTATCAAAGTGGCCCATCATTATTCAGCCCACTGCTGTATTCCATACTCTGCTAACTGTCCTGCTAATACAAGTCTCTTGAGATCTAAAGTGGTTCTAATTTACATATCTTCTACTGTTCTCAGACTGAAATTGTGTGTGTGTGTGTGTGTGTGTGTGTGTGTGTGTGTGTGCACTCAAATCTTTAAAAGATTAAAGATGACATCATCTTGTTTTAGAATGATAAAACTCATTGCTGGGGCTCCCACAGGCTAAGTGATTACAATATATCCTATAATGATATTTGTAAATTATGTTTGTGGAAGAGTTTTGCCGGGACTGAAATAGCTCTATTCTATTTGCATGGATTACTGATCTTGTCAACATTAGTCATTAAGAGAATCTGTGTAATCTTCAATATGTTTATTTTCTCCCCCCTGTCTGTCCTCTCAATGTGTGTTTTGTTCTTTTGCAGCTCTCCTCACAACCAGACCCCCAAAGGTCCTGTTCCCCACTGAGAGACAGGCCAGTGTTATAGATGTCCAACCGGGTAAGTCTTCCCCATGGGGCCAGTGCTAACTCTCTCCTCTCCATAGAGCAGACAAGTGTAATTATAGACTGCAACAGTCAGGGGCTCCTTGCTGCTTTCTTCAAAACACATTTTACTGCAGTGCCTTTTGGCTGGGGATACAGGGCCATGGCTATGTCAATATAGTTTTGGAGCTCTGTTTGTTGGAATGTCCTCTACTGTAAAGCAGCCGAGTGATCACCACAACTGCATTCCGATGCCTCAGTCAACCCCATTAAAAGGGGGTGCAGCAATCAGCCAAATATGCCTTAGGGGGAATTTGCTATACATAAATCTGGGGGCTAATAGAAAGTGTAATACATAAGGCAGGCAGAGAGAACAGAACACAGCAGCAACACTGGCATGCAGGATTCCCCTGACCCTCTGTCCATATTTAATGATGTGCTTGTTCTAACCTGGGGGAGGTGCCCGGCCGTCACCAACCTCTCATTCTCCAAACGCTCAGCTCATTCTCCTTACACAATGTACTGTAGCCGTTTTAATAGGAGGGCCCAAATCCACTGGGATCAGAGAAAACAACACAATTATTTGAAATCTGTTTACATTACACTCAATTTTAAACATTTTACCAGAACATTCCCACCACATATTCATACTACAGTGTGCTTTCAACACTAACCATGCAAAAATCCCTGCCTGCGAAATATACAAACACTATTCAAATCTTACTCTGGAGCTCAGTGCCAGTTGACAATAACAAAACAAGTGTGAGGAAGGCATATTTAAGCTGTCAAGTCAGGGTAAATTGTAGGCCATTATTTCACATGCATCAACACAGAGACTGGGAGGAGACAGCTGAAGAGCCAAGGAGAATCTTCTTCCTCTTCTTCTTCTTCTACTTCACCTTTTGGTATTTAAATAATACACTTATCAGCTGGCTCCGAGATGACTGTTGGACGAGCGCTCTATTGTCCCGTGCAGTGTTCACATGTCATTTTCCTGCGTTTAATTTGGGATTTTGTTAGCCTAACTTTACAGATATGGTAATTGTCTACTTTAAGTCAAGGTTGCGTTTTAGTGGGTGATTGGCACTTGGAACACCAATTACCCCCAGTGTTCAGTGTTCAGTGGTCTTGCTAGAGGCTGTTAGGTTGTTTCTTAAATGATGTGTATTTTTCCCCAGTATCAGAAAAACTCTGTTACCTAAGCATGCATAGTAGCTTTCTGGATACTACACAAACTGGACCTTATGCCTTGCTTTACAACCCAGCCAGGACATTAAATTGCAGTTCTTCCTATTGAACACAGTGACTTTTTCATGTGTCTGAAGGCTCTGTAGGGAACAATAAATATCCTTACTGCGTTACCATTCTCAATCGTTACCTTTCTCTGCTTGGTATTAATATTTCTGATAGGATGAAGAGTCGAGCAGCCCCAACCCAATTAAACTTAATAGAGTTAGCAGTCTGTATAACACAGCATAAATCTCTATCATCCAGCAAGCCCCCTGCTCCCTACAATGGATTTCATACCTTCTGTCACACACATTCCATCCGTGCGCATCAGGATTTACTGAGTGTCTGGGCATCTGGAGATTTAGCCCCTGTTAACTTAGAATATAATGATGCTACTTGCTCCTACAATATTGTCAACTTCTCTTGATTTATGTTGTTATTATTTTCACATTCTGCAATGGGTACAAGGATTTTTTATTGAGTTTAACTATTTGATATGAAAAAAAGGCTATTTTATGTTAAGCAATTTGTGTGAATGAAGACGAGAGAGGGAACAGGGAATGGGCTGCTTGAAGGAGATGAAGTAATGGTCTCAAGGATCTAGTCTCCCTCTGGGGCACTGGTCATTTACACTGAGCTGGGCACGCTAATAACAAAATTATACGTACAGATTTGTTACCACCAACATTCAGCCATGACTATACCCAGTCTGTTAATGTAATTGTGACATTCTCAGCAAACATGCTTATTTATGTTTCAAGAGACCTAACAGATTGAATGAAGTCCTTTTTCACGTGCGCAATATCATATCCAATCCCCATCTAATCAAATCAAAAATGAGGTTTTAACTGCTTCTCTTCAAATGGGCAAAACAGCAATGCCCCCTTAAAAAGGAAAGGTCTCCCTGACAATAACCTGTAGCCTCACAAAATTGGTAATTAATTGTTGTGCGGCGGGCACTGTGGTGAGTTCTGGCGGCTGGACCATTAGGCCACAGCTGTCAGTGTTTATTAGCTGAGGAGACACTAAGTGCAGGGAAGATTTAATAGCTCCATAGAAATCAGCTCCCCCGTATCCTTTACACGAGAAGGACCTATTATTATCCCCATGGCGCCTGATTAGCCGCCGGAGCATCTGAGAGGAGTGACACAATAAAGGACTGAGGAGAGGAGAGAGATGCTGTGTGTCTGTGGATCTGCCTACTCTCCATGGACAGCCCCACGCTGTGGAGGGACCCTTCAGCAGAGGAGGACGAGAGGAGAGGCCATATTAAGACAACATGTGAGATTACACTCAGGCTTCTGACTGGATGGATCCACTGTGGAGGGATGGGGAGGGAGAGAGGGGGGAGTGTTAGCACGATATTCCAGGAAAGCACATTATTCATCACAAAAGGGAATATTGTTTTTGCGTTAATGTCATATCACGAGGAAAATCCTCATATAGGTTGTCTTGACGTCCGGTGTGCTATAACCCAAAATGGCAGATCATAAATAGCGGTGTTGATTGGACGCCACAGTCCTTCGTATTCACCTTGATCTAATCACAGGGTCGATGACAAACGGACAGTGTCATCCTCACGTTGGCCATTCCAGTTATGTGATGGCTTCAGTTCTCCCACAGAGCACGGAGCATGGCTCCAGCATCTCCTGCTTCTGCTTGGCACTTCAGTTTCATCAAATATGTCTCTGTAATGCAGTGTCTGGGTATTTATGCTTGATATAAATACCCCAAGAGTGACAGGAATCATCCCGTTGAGTGCAGAGAGAGCTGGGAATCAGAATGAGTAACAGCAGAGCGATGGCGCTCTGAGAAGGAACATCTCTCTCTCACTATCAATTGTCATCAGAGTTGGTTGCAAGACTCATACATATGTTAATGAGCCGGTTTTGCATCTGAATTGAAGGGAGGGGGAGAGAGTGAGAGGACAGGAACAGAATCCCCCGTGTGTATCTGAGTACTACAGAATCAAGACGTAATACTGATAAACCACATTGATAAACCACAGGCTATTATGGCAGTAAAATGAGCTTTGCCTTCAGATCATTGTTTTGGGTGTGTTTGCAGTGTGTTTATTCCCATGTTAGCCTCTAGCAGTGGCTCATTCCTCTGCTTGGAGCTAGAGTATAACCAGAACCCTATATTTAGAATCATAAATTCCTTTGACACAACTCTCACAATAAAAGGCTCCGTATAAAGCCATAGCTTTGTTGATTTGAGTGGGCTTTCTGAATCTGAGGCCCAGCATATTGCTGATTCGAGAGTGATTTGTTAAATTGATAATGTACTTTTAATGCCAGTTTAACTTTGAAGTTGCCATATGTGGTATATTTGAATTTGTTTCAAACAATGTGTGTAGGCCACAGTAGTATATCAAATGTATGAGGATGTATGAGTAGAAAAAGATGATCAAGCCAAGGAAGAACAGAGACAGTGATCATCATGCATGTTTCATTCCAAAACCCACATCTACATTTGCATTTGAATGTCGTTCTGTTTCCCAAAATATACTTGCCAATTAAAGCTGTCACTTTTTTTGTGACTGTTTTAGAAAGGTCTGCTGATTTTCTGTATACAATAGCAAGGCACACAGCAAATTTGCAAGTGTTAAAATCTTGGTTTAAAGGTAAAGTGATTCTACTGGGGTTAACACCAGTGGGATTGAAATTGACTCCACGTGCACTGAATAAATTAAGTGTTATTTGAATTACAGTGGAATCAACACTGTGTGGTGTTGTTACTCGGCTGTGTTGTTAGTTCATTTACGTTAACTCTGAGTGAAAAAGACGTGGGAGGGGCCTCATTGTCATTCTTCCCAGAATGCTTTGATGCAGGTAGATTTTTAGAATAGTTTTAATATATACATGTTTCTGCATGCACTCTTCCCAGAATGCTTTGTTGCAGGTAGATTTTTAGAATAGTTTTAATATATACATGTTTCTGCATGCACAGATGCATATATTATTATTATTATTACTATACAAAGATAAATAACTTACATTTTTATAAACTAATCCAATCTGTAAGGGGATGAATTTATTAAAGCTGTTACTGAGATGGTTCTTCCAGTTTAGATGATTTAGGTAGTCATTCCATCAGTCATTCTGAATGCAGGTTGTGGGTGATAAACTATTGTAATTGTTGGATATCCGACAGGAGTTACTAATCGCTTTGCATATTGTGACTTGGAGGTCTGATGTGGACCATGAGACAAGATTTCCAGACCACAAAATTGAGGATAAATAGGCCATAAGTAAAGGCTTTATGAAATGTACAATATATGGTCATTAAGGGTTTACTTTGAATTCAAACACATTCACTTGGTAAAGGCTTTAGGACTAGAAGTCATTGAATGCAACAACCATGTCTCTGTCACAAACAAACACAGCCATATCTGTGACATTCACTTGAACGGCATGCTGGGAAATATGCAAATTAGACTTTACAACCTACAATGTTGCTCCTCCCCCCACAAAAATACTGTAACACCACATGTGTTATTCCCTAACATTAAAAAAGTGTAACATCATCAGCTTTAATAAAGTGTTAATTTAAGTTGACATTTGCAACACCCATGGTGTTACGGATCCAACACTCCAACAAAGTGGTGTTACTTTGAAAAGTGTTAGTTTAATGATATTTCAGGGGATCTGTGAGTGTTAAAATTCTGATCTCAAATTTGCTGTGCAGCAAGGCATGGACAATAGCCAACAGGATATCACAGTATCATTCTAATTGCAGGGGAATATTTCAATTGTTTAGCTGTCTCGGTCTTTCTATAATTAAAGTTTGCGAAGCTGGTGTATGGAACACCAAAGAGGTCCCATTCCTCATGTCAAAGATAAACTCCACATGGCAGTTTGCTAACATGAAAGCACGTCATCTGAGTGCGACGTATGTTTGTTGTTGTTGAATGCTGTCGAACGCTGAAACCTAAACTTAAGACCTCGGTTTTAAAGTTAACAGTGTTTTTATATACTTTTATTTTATTTTGAAACCTGGGGCTCTGTTGGGCAAAATTTCTGTGAGCGCTGCTGTCTGTCCTGGAATCCTGTCAGATTCCATATAGGGGGAGAGACTCGAAAGCCCAGCTAGCCTAGCTGGCTCGGCTGTCTCAAATGGAGTCCGTTATTGAATGTTTCCAGCATTTCAGGAGCTGTGTTTACTTTGCTTTGTTCCTGGACAATGTGGACTGCGCTGACTTTTACTGTAGTAACTGCTTGCGGAGGACTACAGCAGCGAAATGGATACTCTTAGCAAGCGAGTAGCAAACCTACATAAGCTACTGGGGAACCCACACCCACCTACTTTTTCTTTTTCCACCCCAGTAACCGGACGCCACTCTGGTCTGGTGGAAGTTTCACAGCTGTGTCGGAGTTGGAGTTGTTGAGTTGTTGAGCCTGGAACTTACACAGACCAGAAACAGCTTTGCTGCTTCGTCCTTGGTGGCTTCCCATTCAAGATCAGATCCGGAGGTACCTGCGTCTTCGTCCTGGGCTCTGTCTCCCTCTCTGGTGGCTTCTACCTCAAGTTCAGATCCTCAGAGCTTACTAGACCATGAGGCTGCTTGAGAGACCGGCCCATTCAACATCACCAGCTTTCATCATTGTGAGAAACATCTCGGTCCCCAAGGCCAAAACCCTGTGCTACCAAGGAGCATGAGTACAGGACCTAACAAGTCTGCTTCTGACTGTTCTACCACAGATTCCGGGACCTGACACTGTCATAGTCCATGTGGGGTCAAACGACATCAGGAGGACTAGCTCGGATCATTTGAAAATAGCATTAAAAGACTCCAAAAAATGGCCAATAATTTCAGGTCCAGTACCATCGTTGGGCTTCGGGTGTGAAAGATTCAGCAGACAACTGTAGCTCTAATGGAGTCACTTTTATTGATAACTTTGACACCTTCTGGGAATAGAAGATACTCTACAGGAATGACGGAGTCCATCCAAATCATCTTGGCTTCTGGATTCTGTCCAACGCATTTCAAGGCAACGTTGAAACAATGACTGGTAAATGATCCAAGACCAGCTCACTTAATCCCTAACATTGTAACAATGAGTCGTCATAATGCTGCATCAATGTACATGATCTTAGAGGCATTGGCAAACACAATGTAGGAAATTAAATTTATGTACCCCTAATTCAGGGTGACAGGGTAGCCTAGTGGTTAGAGCATTGGACTAGTAACCGAAAGGTTGCAAGTTCAAATCCCCAAGCTGACAAGGTACAAGTCTGTCATTCTGCCCCTGAACAGGCAGTTAACCCACTGTTCCTAGGCTGTCATTGAAAATAAGAATTTGTTCTTAACTGACTTGCCTAGTTAAATAAAGGTTAAAAAAAGTTTTAAAAAGTGCACAGACTATATCTCTTTATCCTACAGCTATTGTAAGCAGTAATCATGAGCCTATAAACCAGAGTTAGTACTGAGGCGGTGTGCAATAGTAGGAAGACCACTTCATGCAGCTCACCCTGCACTATCAGCACCAATGTAAATAACATGAGTAAGTCTACCTCTGATAAGCTTCCCAGTAAAGTATTAAAAACAATCAAGCAACACAGAAAAGTGCTAGAAATAGCCCATATTAACATACTGTTGAAGTGTACATAAACTCAGTTTTTCACAATTCCGGACATTTACTCCTAATAAGAATTCACTGTCAGTTAGGATCACCACTATATTTTAAGAATGTGAGATGTCAGAATAATAGTAGAGAGAATTATTTATTTCAGCTTTTATTTCTTTCATCACATTCCCAGTGGGTCAGAAGTTTACGTACACTCAATTAGTATTTGGAAGCATTGCCTTTAAATTGTTTAACTAGGGTCAAACATTTCGGGTAGCCTTCCACAAGCTTCCCACAATAAGTTGGGTCATTTTTGGCCCATTCTTCCTGACAGAGCTAGTGTAACTGAGTCAGATTTGTAGGCCTCCTTGCTCACACACACACTTTCAGTTCTGCCCACACATTTTCTATTGGATTGAGGTCAGGGCTTCGTGATAGCCACTCCAATACCTTGACTTTGTTGTCCTTAAGACATTTTGCCACAACTTTGGAAGTATGCTTGGGGTCATTGTCCATTTGGAAGACCCAATTACGACCAAGCTTTAACTTCCTGATGTCTTAAGATGTTGCTTTAATATATCCACATAATTTTCCCACCTCATGATGCCATCTATTTTGTGAAGTGCACCAGTCCCTCCTGCAGCAAAGCACCCCCACTACATGATGCTGCCACCCCCGTGCTTCACGGTTGGGATGGTGTTCTTCGGCTTGCAAGCATCCCCCTTTTTCCTCCAAACATAACGATGGTCATTATGGCCAAACAGTTCTATTTTTGTTTCATCAGACCAGAGGACATTTCTCCAAAAAGTACAATCTTTGTCCCCATGTGCAGTTGCATACCGTAATCTGGTTCGTTTATGGCAGTTTTGGAGCAGTGGCTTCTCCCTTGCTGAGCGGCCTTTCGGGTTATGTCGATATAGGACTCGTTTTACTGTGGATATATTACACCTGTTTCCTCCAGCATCTTCACAAGGTCCTTTGCTGTTGTTCTGGGATTGATTTGCACTTTTCGCATCAAAGTATGTTCATCTCTAGGAGACAGAACGCATCTCTTTCCTGAGCGGTATGACGGCTGCGTGGTCCCATGGTGTTTATACTTGCGTACTATTGCTTGTACAGATGAACGTTGTACCTTCAGGCATTTGGAACTTGGCTGATTTCTTTTGATTTCCCATGATGTCAAAGTTGATGTCAGAGTTTGAAGAGAGGCCTTGAAATACATTTACAGGTACACCTCCAATCGACTCAAATTATATCAATTAGCCTATCAGAAGCTTCTAAAGCCATGAGATAATTTTCTGGAATTTTCCAAGCTGTTTAAAGGCAGTCAACTTAGTGTATGTAAACTTCTGACCCACTGGAATTGTGATACAGTGAATTATAAGTGAAATAATCTGTCTATAATCAATTGTTGGAAAAATTACTTGTGTCATGCACAAAGTAGTTGTCCTAACCGACTTACCAAAACTACAGTTTGTTAACAATAAATTTGTGGAGTTGTTGAAAAACGAGTTTTAATGACTCCAACCTAAGTGTATATAAACTTCCGACTTCAACTGTATGTAACCTAAGAAACAAGGTCCATGAAGTCAATAATTTGCTTGTAACAGATGACATTCATATTCTAACAATCTCTGAAACTCACTTAGATAATACCTTTGATACAGCGGTAGCAATACATGGTTATAACATCTACCGAAAATACATAAATGCCAACGGAGGTGGTGTTGCGGTCTATATTCAGAACCACATTCCTGTAAAACTTAGAGACAATTTAATGTTAAATACTGTTGAAGTAATATGGCTACAGGTTTATCTGCCTCACCTAAAGCCCATTCTTGTGGGAAGCTGCTATAGACCAAGTGCTAATGGTCAGTATCTGGATAATGTATGAAATGCTTGATAATGTATGTGATATCAACAGAGAAGTATATTTTCTGTGTGATTTAAATATTGACTGGCTATCATCAAGCTGCCCACTCATTCTAACTGTAACCAGTGCCTGCAACCTGGATCAGGTTGTCAGTCAACCTACCAGGGTAGTTACAAACAGCACAGGAATTAAATCATCAACATGTATTGATCACATCTTTGATAATGCTGCAGATGTTTGCTTTAAAGCAGTATCCAAATCCATAGGATGTAGTGATCACAAAATAATAGCCACATCTAGGAAAACCAAAGTTCCAAAGGCTGGGCCTAATATAGTGTATAAGAGGTCATACAATAAGTTTTGTTGTGATTCATATGTTGATGATGTAAATTATATTTGCTGGTCTGTGGTGTGTAATGAGGAGCAAACAGACGCTGCACTTGACGAATTTACGAAACTACTTATTCCAGTTACTAATAAGCACGCACCCATTAAGAAAATGACTGTAAAACTTAAATCCCCTTGGATTGATGAGGAATTGAAAAATTGTATGCTTGAGAGGGATGAGGCAAAAGGTATGGCAATTAAGTCTGGCAGCCCAACTGATTGGCAAACATATTGCAAATTAATAAATCAAAGTCAAAATTAACTGCACTATGAAACAAAGATAAATTATATAAGGAATGATAGTAAAAAGCTTTGGGGCACCTTCAATTTTTTTTAAATGGAAAAAAGCTAACTCGGCTCCTTCATTCATTGAATCAGATGGCTCATTCAGATGGCTCATGCCGTAAGCTTTGACCTTTGCATCGGATCATCGCTGCTAGCTAGCTGCTACCGAGTGGATATAGTGGCTAATGCCCCTGCCCCGAAGCTAGCACCTGTTAGCCGTGAGCCAGGCGCATCTCCAGGCAAGCAAACGAAATTACTACAACTACAATACCTCTTTTGCCATCTGGCCCGGACCTTTTGTTGACATGGCGCCCCGCCGTATCACCACGACTGGTCTGCCGACGGAACTCCATCCGCTGTGCCCTCAACCGGCCTTTGCAGGATGTCGGAGGAGACGCTTCTACTAACCCCGGCCTGCTAACTCTAAACGCTGTGTCTCCCACATGCTAGCGTAGTAACGACTAGCCCGCGGCTTCCTTGTTCCATCTATTGCTGTTCAGTGGACCCTATGATCACTTGGCTACATAGCTGATGCATGCTGGACTGTTCATTAATCACGGTACTCCATTTTGTTAATTTTTTTGTTTATCTATCGGCCCCAGGCTCGAACTCAGGCCCTGTGTGTAGTTAACCGACCCTCTCTGCCCATTCATCGCCATTTTATCTGTTGTTGTTTTAGCTGATTAGCTGTTGTTGTCTTACCCGTTGTTGTCTTAGCTAGCTCCCCCAATCAACACCTGTGATTGCTTTATGCCTCGCTTTATGTCTCTCTCAGATGTCAATATGCCTTGTATACTGTTGTTTAGGATAGTTATCATTGTTTTAGTTTACTGTAGAGCCCCTAGTCCCACTCAACATGCCTCAGATACCTCCTTTTTCCCACCTCCGACACATGCGGTGACCTAACCCAGCATAACTAGCGCGTCCAGAGATCACTGCCTGGGTTTACCTCCACTATACCCGTACCCCACCATACCCCTGTCTGTGCATTATGTCCTGAATCTTGGTTTCATGCATGTTAACATCAGAAGCCTCCTCCCTAAGTTTGTTTTACTCACTGCTTTAGCACACTCAGCCAACCCTGATGTCTTTGCCGTGTCTGAATCCTGGCTTAACATTTTTTGGGGGAGATTTCCATACCCAACTATAACATTTTCCATCAAGATAGAACTGCCAAAGGGTGAGGAGTTGCAATCTACTTCAGAGATAGCCTAATCTCTCCAGAAATAAGTCTCTCTTATAGACCCCCTCAGCTCCCAGCTGTGCCCTAGACACCATATGTGAATTGATTGCCCCCCATCTATCTTCAGAGTTCGTTCTGTTAGGTAACCTAAACTGGGATATGCTTAACACTGCCATCCTACAATCTAAACTAGATGCCCTCAATCTCACACAAATTATCATGGAAACCACCAGGTACAACCCTAAATCTGTAAACATGGGCACCCTCATAGATATTATCCTGACCAATTTGCCCTCCAAATACACCTCTGGTGTTTTCAATCAGGATCTCAGCGATCACTGCTTCATTGCCTGCATCCGCTATGGGTCCGTGGTCAAACGACCACCCCTCATCACTGTCAAACGCTCCCTAAAACACTTCTGCGAGCAGGCCTTTCTAATCGACCTGGCCGGGGTATCCTGGAAGGATATTGACCTCATCCCATCAGTCGAGGATGCCTGGTTGTTCTTTAAAAGTAATGTCCTCAACATCTTAAATAAGCATGCCCCTTTCAAAAAATGTAGAACTAAGAACAGATATAGCCCTTGAGGGCAGACCTGACTGCCCTCGACCAGCACAAAACATCATGTGGCGGACTGCACTAGCATCAAATTGTCCCCGCAATATGCAACTTTTCAGGGAAGTCAGGAACCAATACACTCAGTCAGTCAGGAAAGCAAAGGCTAGCTTTTTCAAACAGAAATTTGCATCCTGTAGCTCTAACTCCAAAAGGTTTTGGGACACTGTAAAGTCCATAGAGAATAAGAGCACCTCCTCCCAGCTACCCACTGCACTGAGGCTAGGTAACACTGTCACCACCGATAAATCCACGATAATCGAGCTGGCCATGCTTTCCTCCTGGGTACCCCAACATCGGCCAACAGCTCCGTACCCCCCACAGCTATTTGCACAAGCCTCCAAAGCTTCTCCTTCACCCAAATCCAGATAGCAGATGTTCTGAAAGAGCTGCAAAACCTGGACCGTACAAATTAGCTGGGATAGACAATCTGGACACTCTCTTTCTAAAAATATACGGTGCCATTGTTGCAACCCCTATTACCGGTCTGTTCAACCTCTCTTTCGTATTGTCCGAGATCCCTAAAGATTGGAAAGCTGCCGCTGTCACCCCCCTCTTCAAAGGGGGTGACATTGTAGACCCAAAGTGTTACAGACCTATATCCATCCTGCCCTGCCTTTCTGAAGTCTTCAAAAGCCAAGTGAACAAACAGATCACTGACCATTTTGAATCCCACCGTACCTTCTCCGCTGTGTAATCCGGTTTCCGAGCTGGTCATTGGTGCACCTCAGCCACGCTCAAGGTACAAAACAATATCATATCTGACATGGATAAAAGACAGTACTGTGCAGCAGTCTTCAACGACCTGGCCAAGGCTTTCGATTCTGTCAATCACCGTATTCTTATCGGCAGACTCAATAGCCTTGGTTTCTCAAATGACTGCCTCGCCTGGTTCACCAACTACTTCTCAGATAGAGTTCAGTGTGTCAAATCGGAGGGCCTGTTGTCCGGACCTCTTTCAGTTTCTATGGGGGTACCACAGGGTTCAATTCTCGGGCCGACTCTTTTCTCTGTATATATCAGTGTTGTCCCTCTTGCTGCGGGTGATTCCCTGATCCACCTCTACTCAGACGACACCATTCTGTATACACCTCCAAACGAGCTACAATGCCATACAACACTCCTTCCGTGGCCTCCAACTGCTCTTAAACGCTAGTAAAACGAAAAGCATGCTTTTCAACCGTTTGCTGCCCGCACCCGCCCACCCGACTAGCATCACTACTCTGGACGGTTCTGACTTAGAATATGTGGACAACTACAAATACCTAGGTGTCTGGCTAGACTGTAAACTCTCCTTCCAGACTCAAATTAAGCATCTCCAATCCAAAATTAAATCTAGTATTGGCTTCCTATTTTGCAACAAAGACTTCTTCACTCATGTCGGCAAACATACCCTCGTAAAACTGACTAAACTAAAACTATCCTACTGATCCTCGACTTCGGTGATGTCATATACAAAATAACTTCCAATACTCTACTCAGCAAACTGGATGCAGTCTATCACAGTGCCATCCGTTTTGTCACCAAAGCCCCTTATACCACCCACACCACTGTAACCTGTATATCTAGTCGGCTGGCCCTCGTTATGTATTCGTTGCCAGACCCACTGGCTCCAGGTCATCTATAAGTCTATGCTAGGTAAAGCTCCGCCTTATTTTAGCTCACTGGTCACGATAACAACACCCACCCGTAGCACTCGCTCCAGCAGGTATATCTCACTGGTCATCCCCAAAGCCAACACCTCCTTTGTCCGCCTTTCCTTCCTGTTCTCTGCTGCAAATGGCTGAAATGAATTGCAAAAATCGCTGAAGCTGGTGACTTACATTTCCCTCACTAACTTTAAAAATCTGTTATCTGTCAATAGCCCAACCAATCTACCTACCTCATCCCAATATTGTTTTTATTTACTTTTCTTCTCTTTTGCACACCAGTGTATCTACTTGCACATCATCATCTGCTCATCTATCACTCCAGTGTTACTTTGCTAAATTGTAATTACTTCACTATTATGGCCTATTTATTGTCTTACCTCCTCACCCTATTTGCACACACTGTATATAGACTTTATTTTTTTTCTATTGTGTTATTGACTGTATGCTTGTTTATTCCATGTGTAACTCTGTGTTGTTGTTTGTGTCGCACTGCTTTGCTTTAACTTGTTCTCAACTAGCCTACCTGGTTAAATAAAGGTGAAATATATATTTATATACTGTATAAAAATATATATATTCTTCACAAAGCCCACTGATATTGCAAACTATTTTAATGACATTTTCATTGGCAAGATAAGCAAACTTGGGGATGACATGCCAGCAACAAACACTGACACTACACATCCAAGTATATCGGACCAAATTATGAAAGATAAGAATTGTATTTTTGATTTCCGCAATGTCAGTGTGGAAGAGGTGAAAAAATTATTGTTGTCTATCAACAATGACAAGCCACCGGGGTCTGACAATCTGGATGGAAAATTACTGAGGATAATAGCAGATGATATTGCCACTCCTGTTTGCCACATCTTCAATTTAAGCCTAATAGAGAGCGTGTGCACTCAGGACTGGAGGGAAACTAAAGTCATTCCGCTACCCAAGAATAGTTAAGCTCCCTTTACTCAAATAGCCAACCAATCAGCCTGTTACCAACCCTTAGTAAACTTCTGGAAAAATTGTGTTTGACCAGATACAGTGCTATTTCACGGTAAACAAATTGACAACATAGTTTCAGCATGCTTATAGGGAAGGACACTCAACAAGCACAGCACTTACACAAATGACTGATGATTGGCTGAGAGAAATTGATGATAATATGATTGTGGGGGCTGTCTTGTTAGACTTTAGTGCAGCTTTTAACATAATCGATCATAGTCTGCTGCTGGAAAAACGTATGTGTTTTGGCTTTACACCCCCTGCTATAATGTGGATAAAGAGTTACTTATCTAACAGAACACAGAGGGTGTTCTTTAATGGAAGCCTCTCAAATATAATCCAGTTAGAATCAGGAATTCCCCAGGGTAGCTGTTTAGGCCCCTTGCTTTAAAAAAATGTTTACTCACGACATGCCACTGACTTTGAGTAAAGCCAGAGTGTATATGTATGTGGATGACTCAACACTATACCAGTCAGCTACTACAGTGACTGAAATGACTGCAACACTCAACAAAGAGCTGCTGTTTGTTTCAGAGTGGGTGGCAAGGAATAGGTTAGCCCTAAATATTTCTAAAACTAAAAGCATTGTATTTGGAACAAAACACTCACTAAACCCTAAACGTCAACTAAATCTTGTAATAAATCTTGTGGAAATTGAGCAAGTTGAGATGACTAAACTGCTTGGAGTAACCCTAGATTGTAAACTGTCATGGTCAAAACATATTTATGCAGTAGTAGCTAAGATGGGGAGAAGTCTGTCTATAATAAAGCGAGTCTGTGCCTTCTTAATAATACTATCAACAAGGCAGATCATACAGGCCCTAGTTTTGTCACACCTTGACTACTGTTCAGTCGTGTGGTCGAGTGCCACAAAAAAGGACTTAGGAAAATTGCAATTGGCTCAGAACAGGGCACCACGGCTGGCCCTTGGATGTACACAGAGAGCTAATATTAATAATATGCATGTCAATCTCTCCTGGCTGAAAGTGGAGGAGAGATTGACTTCATCACTACTTTTATTTATGAGAGGTATTGACATGTTGAATGCACTGAGCTGTTTGTCGAAACTACTGGCACACAGCTTGGATACCCATGGTGTACCCCACAAGACATGCCACAAGAGGTCTCTTCACAGTCCCCAAGTCCAGAACAGACTATGGGAGGCACACAGTACTACATAGAGCCATGACTACATTGAACTCTATTCCACATCAAGTAACTAATGCAAGCAGTAAAATTATATTTAAAAAAAAGATTAAAAAACACCTTATGGAACAGCGGGGACTGTGAAGCAACAAAAACATTGGCATAGACACATGCATACACACACACACACACACTCACACACACACGATAACATACGCACTATGCATACACATGGATTTAGTACTGTAGATATGTGTTTGTTGTGGAGTAGGGGCCTGAGGGCACACCGTGTGTTATGGAATCTGTGAATGTATTGTATGTTTTTAAAGTTTTATAAACTTAATTTTGCTGGACCCCAGGAAGAGTAGCTGCAGCTTTGGTTACAGCTAATGGGGATCCATAATAAATTCAAATACAAAAGGATAGAGCACATAGGTTACTGGCCATGACCATAGTCCATAATGACTTTCAGCAATTCAATTAAAATGTATTATCTCTCTCAGTCATATAAAGAGTGTGAACCTCAACCTAGCATTGTAATGAACCTCATTTGTCGTGTCAGTCAGACCTACTGTACGTTCTCTTTCATCCATAATTAAGCCACTGTCTTCAAAGCCTTGATAAAGACTAATTACCCTGTTACCATCTGAAAAACATCATTATTCAGTATCGTATATTTATGTTTTTCTCCTGGTTGCTAGAGCACATCGCCAGGCTCTCTCTGTGTCTGCTGTTTACAGATGCACCAGTCGGATGGCCAGTAATAGAAGAAGAAAGGCAGCTAATTAGTGTTTTAATGACTTGTGATGCCGTGACAGGGGCTTCTCTCCTCTGCAGCACAGAGAGCAGCCATGAGAGCTCTATGAGGGATGCGTAAAGAAGTCCAACCTTCCAAGTCCTTTCATGTTGCGTGCGCTGCCTGCTAAGTATACAGCCACTCATCTATAGTGCGGAGGAGGCAGTGTGTATTGTGTATGGATGGGAAATAGCTAGCTCTTCTATCACAGTCATTGACATGTGGGAAATTAACTCATGAAAATCACCTCTGTGGCCAGATATGTTGAAGTTCCCAGCTGTCTTTAATTGCTATGATACAGTGTGTAAAGTACTATCTTCAGATTTAGTTCCACTGTCTCTACCTTGTTACATCCTGCATGATGTGTTACTATGTTGTTTATGAATATGGTTAGCATTTGTTTTATTTACATTTAGCATTCAGTGTAATGCTTTTAATGGGGGTTAGCACCATCAACCTCTTTGACAGATGTTTGAATCGGACCCTCCTCCCACATCAGTTTATCCCCTTCAACCCACCACACACACACACACACACACACACACACACACACACACACACACACACACACACACACACACACACACACCACTTCTTTATCAGTCAGTTTGCGTTGCAGGAGGCCTTAATGGCTAGTCAAGCTCATCACCAGGATCACTCACCCTCCCCCAGGTCTCTCAGCTGCAAGTAAATCTCTCCCAAATCTTTCTATATCCTTTGACTGAAAAGAACACAGGAAATATAATGGAATTAAATGACCTGTCTGTCACCCTGGGCGAGAGCAATCAACTTTTTGTGCACTATTTCAGAGTGGGTGGCTATTAGATAAATGGCATGGTGCCCAGGGGATTGGTACTGGACATGGGCTGGTCCTGGGGTCAAAGGTAACCCTGTGGCGCAGCCTGAGCACCAGATACAGGCAGCCTCTCTGTATTAACACACAGAGTGGTATGGGGAGCTGGGTTAGCTACATCACGGCACAGTGCAGGGTGGAGCAGGTGACCCATCCACCTGACAGGCCAGTGCAGTACAGCAGTCGATTGTGCCGCTTCAACGGCTCCCTTTGAAAGGACGACAAGCTAAGTGAAAATGTCAAGCTATTTGCATGGTTTGTTTCAGAACACATTTATGCCTATCACAGGTGTTCTTTTAAAATGCAAATGCAGACCGTTTTTGATGTTGAAAGCTGCAGAAGAGGCTCTTTGTGCTTAGCTGTGTCATAAATAAACCCCTTATTGAAGTTACATGATACCATGTTCCTTGCATTTGTAGGATGTGGCACTAAACTCAGATGTGGCACTAAACTCGTAAAATACCCTTTTTACCGTTTATTCAGACTCATTTGGTGTTCTCTGACAATAGGGTACAATTATATATGGGTATGTAGAAGGGCTGGACCAATACACATGTTAATGTGGAGTCTGGCAGGCTTATCCAGCTATCCGTGTGAAGTGAGATTCAGCACACTGCTTAAGGCCTCATGTTAATGACCTTTCTGTGAGCTCTGAGGAGACAGCATGACACGTACAGTACCCACAGGCAACATACTGAAGATCAGAAATATCATACCGACGTTTAAAGTGTGTGGTAAATCCCAAAAACTTTTTTTTAACTAGTACTGTTGTAACTAACCCATATTTTACCTATAGGTTTGAATTAATCACTATCAGTCAGTTGTGTATTTTTGGACATTGAATCTTTGACAATACTTGTACATCTCACTAAGACTACGCCAAGTCACCAACTAATCAGTTATGCACAGCTAGTGTCATGTATGACCTCCAGGGTTGTCAGTGTGTGGTTTGGTTGTCTTTGCGCTTTAAGAGCGTTGGTGTTCAGGAGTGACTGTCTACTTTAGAGGAAATGGTCATGTTTGTTCTGTTTGGACAGATATGGCCTTGATGGAGCAGTCTCCGGTAAAGTGTTGCAACCACAAATGTTCTTTCCATAGATCATGTCTGACATGAACAATTAATAATTTGTGGCATAAACCCTTTGAATGAACTTCTGACCTATAAATGTAGTTTGAGTGTATGATATACTAATTATTTTAGTTAAGGGTTTGTGTCCTTTTCTATTTCCATCAGACATGATGGATTATTCTTTAATCTGACAACAGTAATATATTGGTATGGAACACCAGTATAACGTCACAGTTTATGCAACATTGATTTAGAATTGTTAGCTTAGGCAGGGGCCATATCTAAGTTTTTGAAAACGAATGCCGCAAAAATCTCTTCCAAAACCAAAGGATACTGAGTGAAATTTGATTTTTATTAAATTGAAATCCCTGTCAGACCCTTAGGAGGCTCATGGTGTGATTAAAAAAAAATTAATTAACCTTTATTTAACTAGGCAAGTCAGTTAAGAACAATTTCTTATTTACAATGACGGCCAACGCTGGGCCAAATGTGCACCACCCTATGGGTGCAGTGACACCTTTTGCACTGAGATTTTTATTTTTTAAATTTGACCTTTATTTAACAACAAATTCTTATTTTCAATGACAGCCTAGGAACAGTGGGTTAACTGCCTGTTCAGGGGCAGAACGACAGATTTGTATCTTGTCAGCTCGGGGATTTGAACTTGCAACCTTCCGGTTACTAGTCCAACACTCTAACCACTAGGCTACCCTACCCTCTTCGACCACTGCGCCACTCAGGAACACCAATGTGAAAATGAAGATTATGTATTCAGAGTATTTGAACTAATTCTTTAGTCTTTGAACTAAGTCCTTGTCTCAACACGTTCAGAATGTCACCTATGAACTTCAGACAACACACAATAGTTACGGAGTCTTAATTCCAGATTGCTACAGGGAATTATTTGCTACATCTACCCCTCTTTGGAGTTAGGATATTTACAAGGTTCATTTCTACAGGGCTGCATACGGTGCCCTCTCTCTCCTTTCTCTTCCACTGTCAGACCTTTAATTCAGACACACATTTCCATGCAGTAGTCTCTGTGGAGTCAACCTGAGGTCGAGGAGTTTCTCACTACTTACTTGTTGTATCCCATAAGTGCAGTCTGACCATCTCTCTATATTTTCACACCTTTAATAGAAGGGGATTTGCCCTAAAGTTAAGTTTGTTGACCCGTTTTTTTGCACCACTTTTACCTTGCACTCATAGACTGGATATACCAGTCAGTAATCGAGGACAGAAGCTTCTAGAACCCTCATAGACTGTATATACCAGTCAGTAATGGAGGACAGAAGCTTCTAGAACCCTCATAGATGGGACATACCAGTCAGTAATGGAGGACAGAAGCTTCTAAAACCCTCAGACTGGATATACCAGTCAGTAATGGAGGACAGAAGCTTCTAAACCCTCAGACTGGATATACCAGTCTGTAATAGAAGACAGAAGCTTCTAGAACCATGCAGTGGTCAGACCTGATGAGCGCTGTCAATCAACTACTGTTAGCCAATAAAATCACTTGCCCTCCATCCGTTGCACCCCTATAGGTATTCTGAGTTTATGCCCTGGTCTCCTCTCTACCTTGTAATTATGATTCTACAGTGACATGCCAGAATTAAAAGTGGCCCGCTCTGTACCAAGATATAAACCATGGTAATGAATCTTTATTTTGTTCATCTGAGTAGTCGTACTGTTGAAATAGCCCAAAAGGCTGGGAAGGTAATTAACCTGTGCGCAAATTGGAGATAAGGTTGAATCTAATTTAATCTTTTTTTAACGTCGGTTCATGAACCCCATACATTTTAAGTTACCCATCAAGTACTTGTTAATTAGATGTCTGTCAAGATTGGCCTCAATACAGAGATGGTGCCGGTCTTTCTTTAGACCGCATACTGGAACGCTGGAAGTTTTCCAAATGTCAACCCCCCTCATCCTAGTTTAGTTTAACAGATATGAGGAATTGCTCCAAGCCATGGCAGCTTAATTTCCTGTTATACCGGATATTGATTTTATCCATTTCCAGAGATGATATTGTAACTCTGTTGATGATCTATTCTTTCCTAAAATAGTTTTGAGTGTTTTTGAGGTTGTGGTACCACACCTTAGGCATGTGAAACCTCTGAAGATTCTCTTCATTTCCATGGTGTCACTTCTTTAGTAATCTTTGATTAAATTGTTGGTGCAGCTGAGGGTAATGTCCTGAGCGCCACAGCAGTCAGCGAGCACAGCTGCAGCCGCCTGTGCAGATGGTGCCTGCGCATCTCAGATGTTTGCTTCCTGGCTGCCTAGGAGGCTGTTTACTGCACCGCTTTCTAGCTCTGCGCATACGCCAGACTGTGGGGAGAGAGCTTCTCCACAAAAACACTAACCAAGTACATGAAAATATGTATAAAAATATCCATAGAGTGCTCGAATATCCCGCTCCTGTTGTCACATTTTGTCAAAGGCAAAAGCCTCTCTCTGTTTGTGTAGTGTGTTAAATTAGTTATGTGCCTTTCTGAGGAATGCTCATTCAAATCAATGCCATCTCAGCCCTGGTTGACCCTAATCCACAACGGTAGAAATAAGAACAGAAATAACAGCAAATAGAATGATAACAGTAAATAGTTATAAAAAATATAATAAATAATAGGGACAATAATATAACAAGCTACTATTATTAACACTAATACTACAACTATCCCTACAACTACCATTACCTTTGGTAATCCCTACTACTATTATTACCACCAGTAGCATTTCTACCTGTAATATCTCTACTGCTCCATTACCACCAGTAGCATTTCTACCTGTAATATCTCTACTGCTCCATTACCACCAGTAACATTTCTACCAGTAATATCTCTACTGCTCCATTACCACCAGTAGCATTTCTACCTGTAATATCTCTACTACTCCATTACCACCAGTAGCATTTCTACCTGTAATATCTCTACTGCTCCATTACCACCAGTAACATTTCTACCTGTAATATCTCTACTGCTCCATTACCACCAGTAGCATTTCTACCTGTAATATCTCTACTGCTCCATTACCACCAGTAACATTTCTACCAGTAATATCTCTACTGCTCCATTACCACCAGTAGCATTTCTACCTGTAATATCTCTACTACTCCATTACCACCAGTAGCATTTCTACCTGTAATATCTCTACTGCTCCATTACCACCAGTAACATTTCTACCTGTTATATCTCTACTACTACCATTACCACCAGTAGCATTTCTACCTGTAATATCTCTACTGCTCCATTACCACCAGTAGCATTTCTACCTATAATATCTCTACTGCTCCATTACCACCAGTAACATTTCTACCTGTAATATCTCTACTGCTCCATTACCACCAGTAACATTTCTACCAGTAATGTCTCTACTGCTCCATTACCACCAGTAGCATTTCTACCTGTAATATCTCTACTGCTCCATTACCACCAGTAGCATTACCACCAGTAACATTTCTACCTGTAATATCTCTACTGCTCCATTACCACCAGTAGCATTTCTACCTGTAATATCTCTACTGCTCCATTACCACCAGTAACATTTCTACCTGTAATATCTCTACTGCTCCATTACCACCAGTAACATTTCTACCTGTAATATCTCTACTGCTCCATTACCACCAGTAGCATTTCTACCTGTAATATCTCTACTGCTCCATTACCACCAGTAGCATTTCTACCTGTAATATCTCTACTGCTCCATTACCACCAGTAGCATTTCTACCTGTAATATCTCTACTGCTCCATTACCACCAGTAGCATTTCTACCTGTAATAGCACTACTGCTACCTACTATAACTATTGCTACTTTGTCTGTCTCCCTCTGTCGCCCTCTATCCCTCTCTCCCCCTCTGTCGCCCTCTCTCTCTCTCTCTCTCCATCTCTCTCTCTCTCTCTCTCTCTGTCACCCTCTCTCTCTCTCTCGCTCTCTCTCTCTGTCACCCCTCTCTCTCTCTCTCTCTCTCCCTCTCTCTCTCTCTCTCTCTCTCTCTCTCTCTCTCTCTCTCTCTCTCTCTCTCTCTCTTTCTCTGTTCATCTCTCTCTCTCTCTCTCTCTCTCTGTCGCCCACCCCCTCTCTCTCTCTTTATTTCTCTCTCTGTCACCCTCTCTTACTCTCTGTCACCCTCTCTCTACTCTCTCTCTCTGTCGCTCTCTCTCTACGCTCTCTCTCTCTGTCGCTCTCTCTCTCTCTCTACTCTCTCTCTCTCTCTGTCGCCCTCTCTCGCTCTGTCACCCTCTCTCTACTCTCTCTCTCTGTCGCTCTCTCTCTACGCTCTCTCTCTCTGTCGCTCTCTCTCTCTACTCTCTCTCTCGCTCTGTCACCCTCTCTCTACTCTCTCTCTCTGTCGCTCTCTCTCTCTACTCTCTCTCTGTCGCCCTCTCTCTCTCTCTCTGTCGCTCTCTCTCTACTCTCTCTCTCTCTGTCGCCCTCTCTCTCTCTCTGTCGCTCTCTCTGTCGCCCTCTCTCTCTCTGTCGCCCTCTCTCTCTCTTTCCGCCTCTCTCTAAATTCAATTAAATTCAAGGGCTTTATTGGCATAATTAACGGTAAACAAGTTAACACTCACATAAGTTACAAAAGAATAGAGACATTTCAAATGTCATATTATGTCCATATACAGTGTTGTAACGATGTACAAATAGTTAAAGTACAAAAGGGAAAATAAATAAACATAAATATGGGTTGTATTTACAATGGGGTTTGTTCTTTATTGGTTGCCCTTTTCTTGTGGCAACAGGTCACAAATCTTGCTGCTGTGATGGCACACTGTGGTATTTCACCCAGTAGATATGGGAGTTGATCAATCTTGGATTTGTTTTCGAATTCTTTGTGGATCTGTGTAATCTGAGGGAAATATGTCTCTAATATGGTCATACATTTGGCAGGAGGTTAGGAAGTGAGGGCAGTTTCCACCTCATTTTGTGGGCAGTGTGCACATTCTCTCTCTCTCTCTCTCTCGCTTTTCTGTCCCTCTCTCGCTCTCTTTGTCCCTCTCATTTCAATAACATTTGCTTTATTGTCATGACTTAACAATGTACATTTTGCCAAACCGTACTTTGGAGATTAAGTGATACATTTACATCAAGATTGTCAATGGGACAATCAGTAACAACATTAATCAAGGGTAAAAATAACCATACAATGGACAATAACAATAACAATGGCAGACACTGTCCCTCGTTTTATGGCAGGTAGCAATGTAGTGCGCTGCCAATACACAGCTCTCTGTGTCCTCCCCCAACAGGACGGGAAGCCTATTCTTATCAGAGAGGTCTTTGAAACCTTGAAATTACACTGTCTAATTGTTTTATATTTTTTGCATTTTATTAGGAAATGCAGCTCTGTCTCAGGTTCTGCTGTGTTGCAGTGGTTGCACAGCCTTTCCTCTACAGGGAGCCAGGTTTTCCTGTGTCTACCCTTCTCAATGGCAAGGCTGTGCTCACTGAGACTGTACTTTGTTAAGGTTTTTCTAAGGTTTTGGTCAGTAACCACAGTTTGCCACGGTGTACTATCGATTTAGGGTCAGATAGCACTGCATTTTGCTTTGTTCTTGTGTTTCCCAATATGTAGTTTTGTTTTGACTGTGTTGTAATTTGGTTAATTCTGATTTGATTGGGTGTTCTGGTCCTGAGGCTTCAGTGTGTTAGTAGAACAGGTTTGTGAACTCAGCCCCAGGACCAGCTGGATGAGGGGACTATTTTCATTTGCTCAGCTCTTGGCATTGCAGGGCTTGGTAATTATATGAGATGGGGTCTCTGTATTTTAGATGTTTCCTAAACTTAATTGCTATTTTTTTGTTTTTATTATTAGTGGATATTGGCCTAATTCAGCCCTGCATGCATTGTTTGTAGTTTTCGTCTGGACATGTAGGAGAATCTTACAGAACTCAGGGGTTTCAATGGGGTGTTTGTTCCATTGGGTGAAATCTTGTTTTGCAAGTGGACCCCACACCTCACTGCCACAAAGAGCGGTTGGTTCAATGACACATTCAATTAGTTTTAGACACATTTTTATTGGTACTTTAATTTGAATTTGCTTTTTAATAGCGTGCCCTGCGTGCGTGCTTTCTCTCTCAGTTCATTCACTGCCTTATTATGGTTTCCAGTTGAGCTGATTTTTTAAACCTATGTAATTGTAGTGTGTGCAGTACTCTATATATATTTTGTACCAATTGAGAACTTTGGTCTAATTCCCTTAGATCTGGATCTACTCTGGAAAATAATTATTTTTGTATTTTTGGGGTTTACTGCCAGGGCCCAAGTCTGGCACTACTGTTCTAATTGCTCCAGGCTCTGCTGTAGGCCATGTGATGTAGGTGACAGCAGACACAGGTAATCTACCAAGAGCAGCCATTTAACCTCTGAATTGTGGAGAATAACACCAGGGGCTGAGGATTTTTCTAGAATAGTGGTCAATTCTTTGGTGTAAATATTGAAGAGTGCAGGACTGAGATTGCAACCCTGACGAAGGCCCCGCCCCTGGTTAAAGAATTATGTTATTTTCTTGCCAATTTTGATGCTGCACATATTGCCAGTATACATTGATTTAATTACAGTATGTCATATGTTTTACTCCCTACACCACTTTCAATAACGTTGTAGAACAGTCCTGTATGTCAAATAGAATCAAATGCTTTTTGGAAGTCGATAAAGGAAGCATACATTTTGGTATTATTTTGGTGGACACGTTTATCTATCAGGGTGTGTAGGGTGTAAATATGATCGGTCGTGTGGTGTTTTGGTATAAATACAATTTGGCTTTTACTCAAGACATTGTGCTTATTAAGGAAGTTTAGAACATTTACATTTATAATACTACAGAAAACTCTCTCTCTGTCTCTGTCTCTGTCTCTGTCTCTGTCTCTGTCTCTCTGTCTCTGTGTGTGGGTTATTTTATGAGCTAGGAGAATCTGGGCCAAGTAATGCTGTGAGTAATTGTTTTTGGGCAAAATCATTTTACTTCTGCAGAAACTCTCTGTAGTAACATATCCACATATTAATCTTAAACCAATGTTTATTTCTCATGATTTTACATATTATATTAATATGTATTACATGACTAGGATGATTCATCTCGTTCGTTAAACGATATCCTATTCCTTAGATGTGCTGTTTCGTCCTGCAACCTCAACTAATATTCCCTTTTCCAGGATTTTTGTTTTTCAAAAAGTTTATTAACCGATTGTATGAACAAACATCTCCAAATTCCTGAGAGGATTTTCCCATTTAATTTCCTCCTATGTGTCAGAACAATTATGCTAATGAGACTTGTTAGTGGTGAAAATTACCCCGTTGTCTGTCTGTGGGGCTGTCTCGTCTAGTGTGGGTGAGAGCTGGGTGAGCTCGGTGAGAGCTGGGTGAGAGCTGGGTGAGTTATTCTCTAGTAGACTCTGTGTGGAGGATGAGGAGTCAGATTCCGACCGAGGCAGATGTTGATTTCAGCCAAATCCTGCAGAACTGATTGTGATAGCATAGCATGCGGATGGGAGGATGATACTGCTGGGATGAGTCTATTGCTCTGAGCAGTGCATTTTGCTGCTGGCTGCTTTCATGTTTGTCTTTGGGTGTTATCAGCTAATCAATAGCCCTAAGTGAGCAGAAGCACATCGTGCTGCCTGTTAAGAGAGAGACCAAAACAACATTTTGGATTACTATGTCAAAGTCAATATGAGTTATCTTACTCACCCCTTTCATCTGGAAAAAGAGCTACCGCAGCTTTAATGAACAACTCTACGTGCATTCTCCTATAGTTAAATATACCTCCTAGTTTAAAAAATACTAAGTGTACCAAAGTCCATTCTGTTACTTTGTTTCTGTTAATGTGTTATGGATCCAATGGTCCCGGTTTCAAACAGGCAGCCATACAGGGAGCCACTGATCTCAGTTGTTTTTAGTCACCTGTCTGTCTGTCTGCATGGCCATTGCTCCTGTGACTGAACTAACTCAGTCACTCAGGTTCCTCATGGCCATCTGAGGGCTCAGGGCTAGGAAGGCCGAGTGGTTCACCATTCTCCCCGGCCATGCCCACCACATGCCAGCAGTACACCCAGCCCTGAGCCCTCTGACTAATAAAGTTTGCTCTCCTCCCCAATGGACTACTATCCCCCACATGCCTGTTTATTTAGAAATGTCTCTGAATAGGGTTTCTGAATGCCAGCAATTCCATGATGTATTACTTTCAGCTAACTGCTCTGATAAGCACAGGGCTTCTTAGAAAATAAATTAAGAGATTACAGTGGTACTGTCAGGTAAAGGGAACTCTGATAGCATCCAAACTGGCACCCTGTTCCCTATATAATGCACTACTTTTGACCAGAGCCCAATGGGCCCTTGCCAATAGTGCACTACATAGGGGAATAGGGTGCTATTTGGGACGTAACCCCTCTCTCTCTCTGGATGGCGGTGCTGCCTGAGTTCCATTTTCATTTGAAAGGATGAGGTCATTTGATGTTCCCTCCATCAGCTCATTACTGTTACATTATGTATCCTCCACCTCCATTATTTAGGTACAGTTAGAGATTAGCCTCCATTACGGTACAGTTAGAGATAGCAGCCTCCATTAAGGTACAGTTAGATATAACAGCCTCCATTACGATACAGTTAGAGATAGCAGCCTCCATTAAAGTACAGTTAGATATAACAGTCTTCATTACGGTACAGTTAGATATAACAGCCTTCATTACGGTACAGTTAGAGATAGCAGCCTCCATTAAAGTACAGTTAGAGATAGCAGCCTCCATTACGGTACAGTTAGAGATAGCAGCCTCCATTAAAGTACAGTTAGAGATAGCAGCCTCCATTAAGGTAGAGTTAGATATAACAGCCTTCAATACAGTACAGTTAGATATAACAGTCTTCATTACGGTACAGTTAGAGATAGCAGCCTCCATTAAAGTACAGTTAGAGATAGCAGCCTCCATTAAGGTAGAGTTAGATATAACAGCCTTCAATACAGTACAGTTAGATATAACAGTCTTCATTAAGGTACAGTTAGAGATAGCAGCCGTCAATGAGGTAGAGTTAGATATAACAGCCTTCATTACGGTACAGTTAGAGATAGCAGCCTTCATTAAGGTACAGTTATAGATAGGTAGAAGCAGCCTCCATTAAAATACAGTTAGATATAACAGCCTTCATTACGGTACAGTTAGAGATAGCAGCCTTCATTAAGGTACAGTTATAGATAGCAGTTAAGGTACAGTTAGAGATAGCAGCCTTCATTAAGGTACAGTTATAGATAGCAGCCTTCATTAAGGTACAGATTTAGATAGCAGCCTTCATTAAGGTACAGTTAGAGATAGGTGGAAGCAGCCATGCAAACAGAGACACACAGGTTCTGTGTATTGATACAGACAGACAAAGGTTGATCGTCAACTCAATATGGACGTCACCCAAAACACACTGGCTTGCATCCCAAATGGCATCCTATTCCCGTTTATAGTTCACTACTTTTGACCAGATGGGCCATTACTAACACAAGTGGCCCACTTGATATCCTAACACAGCTCTTCTCCTCTATAACTCTATCCAGGCCAAGTGGCCCTCTATTCTAATCACAGCTAATTAAAGATGATTAGTTTGCAGAGACGGTCCCCGTAGGCCGAGGGTAAAGGAGCTGGGATTGTAAAGGTAGTGACAGACATGTCAGCCGGCGGCGGGAAGGAGAGGAGGAGGAGAGGTAGAGCTGCTTACCATGCCGTTCTGATAGATCCAGGCCAATTAGGACTGTTGACTCGGCCACATCCCCACATCACCACTGTCAAACGCAGCCAAGGTCATCCCTGACATGACACTGCCTTACCTGGGCTGATAGATGGCAGGAGGAGCTAGTTTCACCCCTACGTTGCTATGATACCAATACCCCCCCCTTCTCCTCCTCTTACAGTACACCCACCAGCACCCATTCAGAGCCAATCGCAATGGTGCCCTTCATTTTCTGAACCACAATTCAATCCCCACCGCATAGCCAAAGTTAAACTGTTGGGGTCTAATGGGGAAAAAGGTATCCAGGCATTGAATTGCATGTACAGTATTGTGAGGTTGTTGTCACGAAAATGTCTGGGAATGGCATCCTGTAAAGCAGATTACAGTGTACCTGGGTGCATGTACAGTATGGTGGGTATATACACACAAATCATTCATTTCTCTCCAGTGGCTCTCTCTATATGGCAGACATTTTTCCTGTCTATATACTAAAAATGGAGGTAGAATGTTCAGTAAAGCTATCCCTAGTACCCCTCCATGAAAATACTACTCATATACCAAAGACATAATATAACTGATCAGCAGCTGTTCTACATCACAGTAGCCTTCAAAATAAAGGTTCCAGTTGGAACCAAATAAGGTTTTTCAGAGGAATGCCATAAGGGAACCATTTAAGGTTCTTAAGTCTTTACAGTGTTCATTTAACTCCTGAATCAACACTAGAAGTTATGACGGTTTACTCTGCTACCGCACAGCAAGCGTTACCAGAGTGCCAAGTCTAGGACCAAAAGGCTCCTCAACAGCTTCTACCCCCAAGCCATAAGACTGCTGAACAATTCATATATTCCCTTTTGTACACTGTTGCTACTCGCTGTTTGTTTGTTACCTATGTATACACTTCGCCCCCACCTACATGGACAGATTACCTCAACTAGCCCGTACCCCTGCACACTGACTCGGTACCGGTGCCCCCTGTATAAAGCCTTGTTATTCTTATTCTTATTGTGTTACTTTTTATTATTACTTTTTATTTTAGTCTACTTGGCAAATACTTTCTTCTTCTTGAACTGCACTGTTGGTTAAGGGCTCTTAAGTAAGCATTTCACTGTAAAGTCTACACTTGTTGTATTTGGCGCATGTGACAAATAAAGTTTGATTTGATTATAAATGTTACACTGCAAAATCAACACTAGTCAACACTGGTCAAGTTGCTGTGTGCTATAAAAAGGACAGATCAGCAGGTTTCCATACATTTCAAGGACCTTTTTGAATTCCAATGAAATGCAGATGCCACGTTAAGAACCCCCCCACTGGACTCAAAAGGTCCTTTATCGGGCAAGAGTTCTCCAAGGAACCCTAATAAGAGCTGAAAAAGAATGCCATGTATGCAGAGTGAAAACATTACAGTGAACATTATGTTTAACACTGAACCTGCTGTCTGTATGCACCGAGCAATGAAAAGGTCTGTCTTCATTTAACATGTAATGTGGCTAGAGACATTCAATTGGAAGTTAATATCTAATCATTATATTGATAGCAATGATTATGCAGATTGCAGTCCTCAACACATTGTATTAATGAGTCATCGTGTGGGAATTGGCGCCATCAGCGGGTGAAGTTAACAGAACCTTCACCCTCCCAGCCTACTCTCTTTCTCTGTGTGACTCCCCACTGCAAAATAAGGACTGGTTGTTACAGCGGTTCAATTTGAACAATAATTGAATGTAAATAATTATTGCAAAGGGAGAAAAGAGAATTTAACAATGCCCCCCCTCTCTCTCTCACACACACACACACATTATCGACTGGAATATTGGTATGTCAGGGCTACCTTAAGGGGCGAATTAGACCTTTTTTTAAAATCTGGAATGTTTTTTTAAAAATATAATGTTTTGGTGAAGCTGTGTTTGCTTAGTTACCCGCTGTGCTTATGCTGTTCTGTGCTCATAGTGACCCATGCATGAGACATGGAATCATTCCACTAAAACTGTCTGGTTAGCTAGCTAACAAACATAGTGTGAAGATATATCCACAAATTCATTGTTTTACACAATATTTTATCATATTTGATGAGTTATTTGATCAAAGTTTTCCTTTACCAAAATGGATGACTTTTAGACATGTTGTTAGGATCCTAATGTCCATTCTAGAGTACTAATATACAGTATAATTCTATGAGGCAGACAGTCATCAGTGCAGCTGTACAGTATAAAGAGACTCATTTTGTAGTGGATATTGTTCTAGAATAGATGAACCAGTGTTAAAATAGTTTGATGTGTCTGTAATTATTGTGTGTTATGTTCTACAATAACTGATTAGGTCCTGGAGGATTTGTCCGGCGAGTTCTCGCCCTGTTACAGTTATTGAAATCATCAACCTTGTCTAGAATCACTCCATTTGCAAACATTTTCCAGGCACAACGCCCAGCCCCGATTAATTTATTATTAGGCTTTAACAGGGCACTCCCAAGGACTCAATTTAGCTAATGTGGTGGCAAAATATTAACCAAGGTGATTAGGAAGAGGCAACCATTGTGATCTTATCGATCTACTGCACGTTCTTAGTTCAAATATCTGAAATATCTGCTTTATGGTGGTAAAGATTGAAAAATATTGCAAATATAGTCATTCATTGCACACTTTTTGCCATACCATCAACATTATGGGATGTGATGTATGACTGTTCGATTTTTAGGAAGCTGCAGTTGAACATTTCTTCCCACACACTGACAGGACACAAGGACAGTGATTGGTTGGCAGCAGCACGTCATTCTTCAATCAACATTGTACTTCACAGTACTTTGCCACATCCACAATCTATCCACACCTCAATCCATACAATCAAATAAGTAGCATAAATGTGTAATCTACACTGATGATAAATTAATTGCGGGTCTTTTGCCAACAATGCAGTTAAAGATCATTTAAAAAAAATAGAAATAGTGAAATAAGGAATAAATACACTGTGAACAACAATAAGAAGTAAAAATAACATGGCTATATACAGGGAGTACCAGTACCATGTCTATGTGCCGGAGTATGAGGTAATTGAGTAGCTATGTACAGTATATATAGGTAGGGGTAAAGTGACTAGGCAACAGGATAGATAATAAACATCATTAACCGTTTATCTATCCTGTTGCCTAGTCACTTTACCTCTACCTATGTGGTGAGTGTGAAAGTCTGTCCAGGGCCTGGGCTCCAGGGGCCCCCATTGATTTTGTTAGTCATTCTCACTCAAATCATATTAACATTGCATCTGTCATGACAGGAAATTAGCTTTAAAACTACAAAAAAGTATCTCCGCCAAAAGGCATAATGGATTGAATTGCAGGAAAATTGTAAAACTGCAAAACAATTAGCTATGTCCCATGAAAAAAATGAGTAGAATTGCATGAAATTTGTTATAAAATTGCAACAAAATAAATATTAGTCCAATAGCAAAACTTGCTTTAAAACTGCAAGATTTTCTCTATTCCCCATGGCAAAATGTGTAGAATTGCAGGAAATGTACTTTTAAAATGTGTTTTCCTCTCTCTGCCGTCAAGAGGGGGTCACTACAACATTTTGCTGCAAGGTGGGGGGGGCAAACCAAATCTTGCTTAGGGCCCCAGAAGGCTAAAGCCGGCCCTGCGGGTAGCCATTTGATTAGCTATTTAGCAGCCTTGATTAGGTCTCAGATATAGCTCTTTCCTCTGGCTGTTGTTTCCCCCTCAGGCAAATAAATGTCATTTCAATAATGGTATAAGTAACTAATCATCTCACTCCTTGTGTGTAAGTGCCAGTGATCAGATCGCACTGAGTGATGGGTTAACTGCTGGCGTCCATCACCAGAACCCACTGAGTGATGGGTTAACTGCTGGCGTCCATCACCAGAACCCACTGAGTGATGGGTTCACTGCTGGGGTCCATCACCAGAACCCACTGAGTGATGGGTTCACTGCTGGCTTCCATCACCAGAACCCACTGAGTGATGGGTTCACTGCTGGGGTCCATCACCAGAACCCACTGAGTGATGGGTTCACTGCTGGCTTCCATCACCAGAATCCACTGAGGAATGGGTTCAATGCTGGGGTCCATCACTAGAACCCACTGAGTGATGGGTTCACTGCTGGGGTCCCATTCATCCTCTTTAACTGGCTTGATTCTTTCTAACTCTCCTATTTTAAAACCGCTCTGAAATGTTTCCTCTAATGGCAGTGAGAGGCTCAATTCCAAACGGGGCCATTTTGAACACAGGATGACAGGATTCTTTATGGTCTTTGTAAGTAAAGTTGTTGAGGAGTCAAAGGGTCCTTTCATAAGTATTTGCATTTAATCAGCACATTGGAAGGTACAGGAGATCTGGAGATCTGGGGACCCCTCTTTTTACGCTGCTGCTACTCTGTTTTTTCATATATGCATAGTCACTTTAACTATACATTCATGTACATACTACCTAAATTGGGCCAACCAACCAGTGCTCCCACACATTGGCTAACCGGGCTATCTGCACTGTGTCCCGCCAACCACCACCCGCCAACCCCTCTTTTACACTACTGCTACTCTCTGTTCATCATATATGCATAGTCACTTTAACCATATGTACATACTACCTCAATCAGCCTGACTAACCAGTGTCTGTATGTAGCCTCGCTACTTTTATAGCCTCACTACTGTATATAGCCTGTCTTTTTACTGTTGTTTTATTTCTTTACTTAGCTATTGTTCACCTAACATCTTTTTGCACTATTGGTTAGAGCCTGTAAGTAAGCAAGGTCTACACCTGTTGTATTCGGCGCATGTGATAAATAAACTTTGATTTGATTTGAAAATGAAGTGGCTTTGTCCACCTGGAAAGATTGCCAGACATAGAGGCATCATTCCCATGTGACAATACCAGGGGAAGTCACCTCCTCATAGCAAAACAGGTAGTGTGGAGGGTAAAAGCTCTTTGCTTTTTTCCTCTTCAATTAGTTAACGACTACCAGAACCCACTGGATTCTCCAATTACACTGAATGAACTACAGGACAAAATATAAACTCTCCTACCCAAAAAGGCCTGTGGTGTTGATGGGATCCTAAATAAAATAATAAAATATATAGACAACAAATTCCAGTTGCATATACTTAAACTCTTTAACATCATCCTCAGCTCTGGCATCTTCCCCAATATTTTTAACCAAGGACTGATCACCCCAATCCACAAAAGTGGAGACAAATTTCACCCCAATAACTACCATGAGATATGCGTCAACAGCAACCTTGGAAAAATCCACTACATTATCATTAACAGCAGACTCATACATTTCCTCAGTGAAAGCAATGTACTGAGCAACTGTCAAATTAGCTTTTTACCAAATTACCGTATGACAAACCACATTCACCCTGCACACCCTAATTGACCAAAAAGACAAAGGTAAAGTCTTCTCATGCTTTGATTTAAAAAAGCCTTTGACTCGATTTGGCATGAGAGTCTGCTATACAAATGAATGGAAAGTGGTATATTGGGGGAAAAACATACAACATTATAAAATCCATGTACACAAACAAGTGTGCGGTTACAATGGGAAAACAACTATTTCTTTCCACAGGACCATGGGGTGAGATAGGGATTGTAATGGGTGCGTGTTGGTGGCAGGGAAGTCAGGTGCAGGAGAACGAACTTGGTAAAAACGAGTTGTTTATTAAATGCTGATAAAACTCCAAAAACCAAAATGTACAAAATAACAAAAGTGGGTACAAAACCCGTCGCACACCAACATAAAACATGCACATCACATACAAACAAACAAACAATCTCCGACAAGGACATAAGGGGAAACAGAGGGTTAAATACACAACATCTAATTGATGGGATTGGAACCAGGTGTGAAAGATGACAAGACAAAACCAATGGAAAATGGATCAGTGATGGCTAGAAGGCCGCTGATGTCGACCGCCGAACACCGCCCGAACAAGGAGAGGGACCGACTTTGGCGGAAGTCGTGACAGGGATGCAGTTTGAGCCCTAATCTCTTCAACATATAGCAAAAATATCCTCTGTGTACAACGTAAAACAAATACTGCATGCAGAGCGGAATTAGGCCAATACCCTCTAATTATCCAAATCTAGAAAATAACCGTTCAATTCTACAACCACCTAAAAGGAAGTGATTCCCAAACCTTCCATGACAAAGCCATCACCTACAGAGCGATGAACCTGGAGAAGAGTCCCCTAAGCAAGCTGGTCTTGGGGCTCTGTTCACAAACACAAACAGACTCCACAGAGCCCAAGGACAGCAACACAACTAGGCCCAACCAAATCATGAGAAAACTAAAAAATAATTACTTAACACATTGAAAAGAATTAACAAAAGAACAGCAACCTAGAATGCTATTTGGCCCTAAACAGAGAGTACACAGTGGCAGAATACCTGCCCACTGTGACTGACCCAAACTTAAGGAAAGCTTTGACTGTGTACAGACTCAGTGAGCATAGCCTTGCTATTGAGAAAGGCTGCCATAGGCTATCAAGAGAATACCGGCTATGTGCGCACTACCCACAAAATGAGGTGGAAACTGAGCTGCACTTCTTTCAAATGTATGACCATAATAGACACATATTTCCCTCAGATTACACAATCAAACCCAATTTTGATAAACTTCCATATCTACTGGGTGAAATACCACAGTGTGCCATCATAGCAGCAAGATTTGTAACCAACAAGAAAAGGGTAACCAGTGAAGAACTGTAACGATTTGCACTGAGAGTCGGGAAGCTCATTCAGGGAGTGAGTGTTTTAATAAATAAACGCAACACTAAACAAGAAACACGAACAACGCACAGACTTAACACTGGAACAGAAACAATAATGCCTGGGGAAGGAAACAAAGGGAGTGACATATATATAGGGAATGTAATCAGGGAGGTGATGGAGTCCAGGTGAGTCTGATGATGCGCAGGTGCACGTAATGATGGTAACAGGTGTGTGCCATAACAAGCAGCCTGGTGACCTAGAGGCCGGAGAGGGAGCACACGTGACAAGAATAAACCCATATTTTGTACTTTAACTATTTTCACGTCGTTACAACAGCGTATATAGACATAATATAACATTTGAAATGTCTTTGTTCTTATGGAACTTTTGTGAGTGTAATGTTTACTGTTAATTTGTATTGTTCATTTCACTTTTGTTTTTTATCTACTTCACTTGCCTTGGCATGTAAACATATGTTTCCCATGCCAATAAAGCCATTGAATTGAGAGAGAGAGACAGAGTGAGAGAGAGAGAGAGAGAGAGAGAGAGTGAAACAGGTTCACTGGCACTTAATTATATTATTTGATTTACATAATCATCAGCAAATGAAAAAAGTGGGCAAGAGGCGGGTTTTTAAGAGTATTGTTTTTGAGAGTTGTTTATCGTTACAGTCTCCGTTAACGACAGGTTCCAGACAGCTGCACAGATCATACGTCTCCAGCCCTCTCTCGGAGCTGACAGCTCTACAGCACAAAGTCATGTTGATTCCGATGTTTATCCAAACGGCTCGACGTGTGAACGCTTTTACTACCTTGTAAGACCTTCGGAGCCATCTGCAAAGACTAACCTGCCACACCTCATTAGCCCATACCCCTGTGAACATGGGAAGAGCAAACACACTCACACAAACACACACACACACACACACACTCTGCTGCCAAAAACACATTTTTTAAATCCAAAGTGATGCTTCCTCAAACAACCTGGGGGAGTGGAGGAGAACGATGGGGGGTGGCAGAAGGGGTCACTTGTTTCTTGGATCATCACAGTAATCCTAGCCTTTGATTTCTGGAGATGCCGGACTGGCAGGCATTACTGTAGCTTGTCATACGCGTGGTGTTTGGAACCAACCAACTGACTTGTTTGGCCCTGTGTGTCTGTAGAGACCCCTGGGCTGGCTGGATGCAGCAGATTTTTCCCTGTGATGCCAGGGGGCACCTAGCCTGCACTCAATAAGCAAAGCATTTACAGGACCCCACCTTATTACACACTCAGCCTAGGATGTTGTGGACCCACCACCATGTTGGGCCAAGATGGGGCATGATGGTGTGTTATTTGAAATGGGCAGTCGTTTTAGTTGACAGTGTTGTTCAAAGGAGTTTGTGATAGAGCTTGGAGCGTGTGTGTGTGTGTGTGTGTGTGTGCACTTATGTGTCTGTGTATACATGTGTATGTGTGACTGCCAGTGGGTTCTTTTCTCAGTTCTCTCAGGTAAATGTGCGCTTGTCAAATGTTGCCTTCTTTGTCATTTCAGGTATGCCCCTCAGTCTAGACTGTAAGGCCTTCTTTGGCTACAGCGGGGAGTCTAGACATATCATCTACTGGATGAAGGGGGAGAAGTTTGTGGAGGAGCTGGCAGGTCACATTAAAGAAAGTGAAGTCAGGTACTGTATATAATCTATCACTGCAAACTTTTCCTCTTTCTCTGTTTCTGATCGTGGAAGTGTCTAGTTTCTGGTTATATACAGAAACCAGTGTGGATGTGACTGACACTAGCATATTATGCCCATTAGGGTTGTGGAGTAATGTCTTGTGGGTCTGAAAAATCATCCGGCTTCATTAGGAGTGTGATGTTCCACTGCCACATCCTGTGCTGTCCACTGTGACTGACAGCATAATACCTCCATCAGCGGGAGGGGATTTCTGTTTCGATATCAGCTCCAGGATTTGTACTACAGTCTAAATGGACAGAGGGGAAATTCCTCATGCACACAATGAGAAACTAATCACGTAACAATTTAATTCAGGGTAAATCCGGGCTTGTTGGAAGTAGCAGACTGCTACTTCTGAAAGATGATAAGATTTCATCCTCTTGTTGGAAAGCTAGTAATTACCACATAAAGCTAGTAATTACCACATAAAGCTAGTAATTACCATATAAAGCAAGTTATTACCACATAAAGCACGTACAGTAATTACCATATAAATCTAGTAATTACCACATAAAGCTAGTAATTACCACATAAAGCTAGTAATTACCACATAGCTGTCATGCAAATGTAACCGCTCCTATCAAATGACAAATAATTGTCTCAACTTCCCAGTCTAGAGTAGCCAGTAGCATCTTCTACCCAGTAGCCAGTAGCATCTTCTGCCCAGTAGCATGTGGCATCACCTCCCCATTATCCATTAGCATCACCTCCCCAGTAGCCAGTAGCATCACTTCCCCAGTAGCCAGTAGCATCACTTCCCCAGTAGCCAGTAGCATAACCTCCCCAGGGGCCAGTAGCATAATCTCCCCAGTAGCTAGTAGCAATACCACCCCAGCCTGGAGTATCCAGTAGCATCACCTCCCCAGTAGCCAGTAGCATCAACTCCCCAGCCTGGAGTAGCCAGTAGCATCATCTCACCAGCCTGGAGTAGCCAGTAGCATCATCTCACCAGCCTGGAGTAGGCAGTAGCATCATCTCACCAGCCTGGAGTAGGCAGTAGTATCAACTCCCCAGCCTGGAGTAGCCAGTAGCATCAACTCCCCAGCCTGGAGTAGCCAGTAGAATCATCTCACCAGCCTGGAGTAAGCAGTAGCATCATCTCACCAGCCTGGAGTAGGCAGTAGCATCATCTCACCAGCCTGGAGTAGGCAGTAGCATCATCTCACCAGCCTGGAGTAGCCAGTAGTGTATTAAAGTAATAAAGTACACAATGGATTTCAAAACCACTGAACTGACTCCACACCAGAACCCACCACTCCAATTCTAACTCTACTATCTACTGCTGGAGGTATTCAGGCAATCATCAAGTTTGCAGACAACACAACAGTAGTGGATACTTGTCACTTTAATAATGTTTACATATTTTGCATTACTCATCTCAAATGTATATACTGTATTCTATTCTATTCTATTCTACTGTATCTTAGTCTATGTTGCTCTGACATTGCTTGTCCAAATATTTATATATTCTTAATTCTATTCCTTTACTTTGGATTTGTTGTGAAATTGTTCAATATTACTTGTCAAATATTACTGCACTGTTGGAGCTAGAAACACAAGCATTTTGCTACACCTGCAATAACATCTGCTAAACACGTGTATGTGAGCAATAAAATTAGATTTGCTACAAGTTCAGACAGCTGACTAGATTATTTAAATGTTTTGCTGACATGGCTAATTAAGTAACTGTCAGTGACTGACATAACAAGAGAAAAATTACTGATGCACAGCCAAATTTCAAACGTTCTGTTGATCTACTATTCAACTGACCCCGAACTGAGTTCCTAGGTTGGGGACCCCCTAGCAGCTTGAGGCCCTAAGTGACCACTTATGCCTAGAGCCGCCCCACCAGCACATGGCCAAACCAAAACCAACCAATGTCTCTCTCTCTCTCTCGCCAACAAAACGAGGCTGGATGTCTCTACAGTTGTGCAGATGAGATGGGAAAGTGACTGAAATTAACTAAGAAAAGCAGATATTATCACATGAATGGCTAGAGGCGGAGATATAGAGATACTGTACAGAGCAGAGAGGAGTTATTTGTTCACAGGCAGACTGGAATTTTCTTTCTGCACAATTGGTGAACAGCCAAGAATGATGACTAAGAAGGGAGAGGGGAAAAGGCTACTTATTTAAGAGGCTCTAATAACCCTATGAACAAAGGAGGTGCCAGTTTTCAGTAGAAATATGTCTGAGATTTCATACAAAGAAGTCTAGGTCAGGTTAGTGCAGTAAGATACTCTGACCCAGTTTCTCTCAATGCTCCTGGTGGACTAATGCAATCTGAGAGAGAGGCAGATCTGGCTCTCAAGAGAAGACAGGCTGTGTGCACAATGCCTGCAAAATGAGGTGGAAACTGAGCTGCACTTCCTAACCTCCTGCCCAATGTATGACCATATTAGAGACACACATTTCCCTCAGATTACACAGATCCACAAAGAATTCGAAAACAAATCCAATATTGATCAACTCCCATATCTACTGGGTGAAATACCACACTGTGTGTCATCACAGCAGCAAGATTTGTGACCTGTTGCCACAAGAAAAGGGCAACCAGTGAAGAACAAACACCATTGTAAATACAACCCATATTTATGTTTTTCAAAAAGAAAGGAGGACCAAGGCACTCTTCATATAATTAATTTAAATGCCTTTATTAGTATGGCGTGTTCAATAGAAACGTTTTTTTTAAACCGACGCGTTTCGGCTGCATGGCCTTCGTCAGGGAGTACAAAAAAAAGGAATACAAGGTCCTCTTTTAAACAGCTTATCAATTAGCCCTAATTGGAAGAGGGAGAGGTTACAAAATTGATTGGACACACCTAGTAAGCAATACTATACACATTGAAATACTGTAGCTATGTTATGATAAAAATACAACTCAACTCGAAGTATCAGAACACTAAAAGGTAGTTGTAACCTTAAATATGACTGGGAGAAGTGTCAAGAATAAGAAAGCTAAATATTCCATAGTCCACTAGAACACAGCAAAACATGAACAACAACAGTCTAACCATAGCTGAGGGCAATAGAGCTAGAAGACATCACGACCCTACAGGAAGGGTGAGAAATCCATATCTTCATTTAAACCAGGGTATTTAGTGGCCTGTAGTTTGTAAATCCAAAAACTTTCCCTTTGGTTTAACTGTTTAAGACGGTCCCCTTTTCTAATAGAGGCCGGAATATGATCAATACCCATAGCTTGTAGGGAGGCAGGGTTGCCATGGTGTAGGGACTTGTAGTGCCTTGCCATGGGGTAGTCTACATTGCCTACCCGTATGGCGTACTTGTGTTCCGCTAAGCGGTCTTGAAGGCGGTCTTGAAGCCATAAACTTTAAGAGATGTCCTACCCTAAATGACAAATTAGTCCACAGTTATCTTCCGGGTGACTCTCAAAAAACTTGTCTTGACCACAAACCCAAGGGCTCTTTTAAATGTAACCATTGCAACCATTGCAGAAATATTGCACAGAATAAGTATTTTGTTGACACAGCTTCCTAAATGGAGTATTACGTCAAGCATTTCATTAACTGTAAAACCACTCATGTCATCTATAGATTGGAATGTCCACAGTGCAAGGTGTTCTAGATTGGACGGACAAAGAGATGCCTTCAAGACCGCTTAGCGGAACACAAGTACGCCATACGGGTAGGCAATGAAGACTAACCCATGGCAAGGCACTACAAGTCCCTACACCATGGCAACATGGCAACCATGGCAACATGGCAACCCTGCCTCCCTACAAGCTATGTGTATTGATCGTGTTCCGGCCTCTATTAGAAAAGGGGACCGTCTTAAACAATTAAACCAAAGGGAACGTTTTGGGATTTACAAACTACAGGCCACTAAATACTCTGGTTTAAATGAAGATATGGATTTCTCACCCTTCCTGTAGGGTTGTGATGGGTCCATTTGCTGTCATCTAGTGGACATTTTGCTCTATTGCCCTCAGCTATGGTTAGACTGTTGTTGTTCATGTTTTGCTGTGTTCTAGTGGACTATGGAATATATTGCTTTCTTATTCTTGACAATTCTCCCGGTCATATTTAAGGTTAGAACTACCTTTCTAAGTGTTCTGATACTTCTAGTTTGGAGTTGTATTTTTATCATAACATAGCTACAGTATTTCAATGTGTATAGTATTGCTTACTAGGTGTGTCCAATCAATTGTGTAACCACTCCCTCTTTCAATTAGGGCTAATTGATAAGCTGTTTAAAAGAGGCCATGCAGCCGAAACGCGTCGGTTTAAAAAAATCTTTGTTTCTATTGAACATGCCATACTAACAAAGGCATTTTAATCAATTATATGAAGAGTGTTTTGGTCCTCCTTTCTTTTTGTTGACCAATTTACCCCTTTTACCAAAGAGCACCTTCTATCTACCAAAATGTACTATTGTGTACCTTGGTAGCGCTTTCCTTCCTCCTCTTTCCATATGTTTTTTTATTTTCCCTTTTGTACTTTAACTATTTGCACGTTGTTACAACACTGTATATAGATATAATATGACATTTGAAATGCCTCATTTGAAACGTATGTGAGTGTAATGTTTACTGTTAATTTGTATTGTTTATTATCTACTTCACTTGTTTTGGCAATGTCAACATATGCCAATAAAGCCCTTGAATTAAAAATTGAAATTGAGAGGGAGAAAGAGCTGGAGAGAAAGAAAGAGGAAGAGAGAAATGGACTGTGTGCATATTGTGTGTTTGTGGGCGTGTATGTGTGTCTGTCTGTCTGTGTGTTTGTGATGGTCCAAGTGAACATATGCGTGTGCCTGACTATACATATTCTCTTCTGATGGGGAATTTTAGCAAGTAGCTCATCATTCAGAATGACCTCTATCACAAATCGCCACATCACATCAGTCCTTCTCAGTGGCATTGCAAAGACCTGCTCTTTATTTTCATTTGGAGGTTTTGAAGTGCTCTTGTGGGGGAGAGTTTACACGCCTCTGCGCTGGTTTTGTTTTCTTCCAGCCGAGCCACTAATGATGTATTACGCCTTCCTCTCACTTCTAGAACTGCGTCCTCCTTCCTAGCGTGGAGGTACAGCATTATCCTTCCTAACGTGGATGTACCGCATTATCCTTCCTGGCGTGGCTGTACAGCATTATCCTTCCTGGTGTGAAGGTGCAGCATTATACTTTCGGGCGTGGATGTACAGCATTATCCTTTCTGGTGTGGATGTGCGGCATTATCCTTCCTGGTGTGGGTGTACAGCATTATCCTTACTCAAATTTAGAATGGAGCCGGAGGGGATGGCTGACATTTTACGGGCTCCTAACCAACTGTACTATTTGTGTGTTTTTCACATTGTTTGTAACTTATTTTGTACATAAGGTTGCTGCTACCGTCTCTTATGACCGAAAATAACTTCTGGATATCAGAACAGTGATTACTCACCTCTAACTGGATTAAGATTTTTGTCTGACGCAAAAGATATGCTGCTTTTCTGAGACCTGGCCCAAATCCCTGTCATTCGTGTGAAGAAAAGACGGAAATACAGGGGAGATTGGGGTGCCTTGTGAAAATTTGTCGGTGAGTGGGTAACCTGCCTATACCATCCGTTCTATTGGCCAATGTGCAATCACTGGAAAATAAACTGGATGATGAATAAACTGGACTATCCTACTGTCATGACGTTGGCTTGATGGGGGAGGTTTATGACCCCCCATAAATACCTTTCTCCCTTTCCTCTCTCTTGACTACAGAAGGACTCTTGAATAGCCTTTGTTAAACATATAGAGTCTGGGAACATCAAAAGGTGGGGGAAAAGGAACCATATTTCGGTAATCCAACCAGCTGAAAATATGTGTTGGTACTCAATGAATATGATGCCTGATCAGTTGGCATCTGAGACATTATGACTGATGAAAGGACGACATAAACTGTATCTTGGAAAGTCTACACATTCTAGATTCACATGGAATTGTTGTGCAATTTAAATGTTTAAATATGAAAGTATTTGTGAAAAGATTAAATGTAATTTTAGCTTCCAAATGAGAGAATTGGGTTTTCATAAGGTTAAAGCTCTGCTCATTCAGTGGCCCGGCCATGTGAAGAGACATTGGTTGTAAACTATGAAACACGCCCTTCTCTCCCCTCCTATATAAAGCCCTTGACAAAAAATGTAACTTTCTGTTCCGATGACATTAGGGCGACAGTCCTATGTTGAAAGTGTTCAGATAATAAGCTGTTCATAGCCGTCTATTTACCAACACAAACCGATGCTGGCACGAAGACTGCACTCAACTAGCTGTATAAGGCCATAAGCAAACAAGAAAATGCTCATCCAGAAGCGACACTCCTAGTGGCCAGGGACTTTAATGCAGGCAAACTTAAATCCGTTTTACCTCATTTCTACCAGCATGTCACGTGCAACCAGAGGGAAAAAAACTCCAGATCACCTATACTCCACACACAGAGGCGCATACAAAGCTCTCCCTCGCCCTCCATTTGGCAAATCTGACCATAATTATATCCTCCTGATTCCTGCTTACAAGCAAAAACTAAAGCAGGAAGTACCAGTGACTCGCTCAATACGGAAGTGGTCATATGACGTGGATGCTACGCTACAGGACTGTTTTGCTAGCACAGACTGAAATATGTTCCAGGATTCAGCCAATGGCATTGAGGAGTATACCACCTCAGTCACCGGCTTCATCAATAAGTTTATTGACGATGTCGTCCCCACAGTGACCGTATGTACATATCCCAACAGAAACAGACAAACAAGACATCCAACATAGAATGCCCACTCAGATCACACCCTGACCGAACAAACATAGAACATACAAAGCAAACTATGGTCAGGGTGTGACAGTACCCCCGCCCCCAAGGTGCGGACTCCGGCCACTGGGTGGGCATCTGGGTGGCGGCTCTGGTGCTGGACGTGGCCCCCACTTCACCATAGTCTTAGTCCGCCCCATTGTCCGCTTTCGTGGCCTCCTAACCACGGCGACCCTTCTAAATGAACCCACTGGACTGAGGGGCAGCTCGGGACAGAGGGGCAGCTCGGGACAGACTGACGACTCTGGCAGATCCTGGCTGAATGGCGGCCCTGGCAGATCATGGCTGATGGGCGGCACTGGCGGATCCTGGCTGACTGGCGGCTCCTGGCTGACTGGCGGCACTGGTGGCTCCTGGCAGACTGGCGGCACTGGCGGCTCCTTGCAGACTGGCGGCACCTTGCAGACTGGCGGCACTGGCGGCTCAGGACAGACGGGAGACTCTGATGGCGCTGGGCAGACTGGAGACTCCGGCAGCGCTGGAGAGGAGGAAGGCTCCGGCAGCGCTGGACGGAGGAGCTCTGGCGCCTCTGGACTGGGGGGCAGAAGCTCTGGCAGCGCCGGACAGGCGGGAGACTCCGGCACCGCTGGAGAGGCGAGGCGCACTGTAGGCCTGGTGCGTGGTGCCGGCACTGGTGGTACTGGGCCGAGGACACACACCTCAGGGCGAGTGCGGGGAGCTGCCACCGGAGGGCTGATGCGTGGTGGTACCGGATAGACTGGACCGTGCAGGCGCACTGGAGCACTTGAGCACCGAGCCTGCCCAACCTTACCTGGTTAAATGCTCCCGGTCGCCCTGCCAGTGCGGTGAGGTGGAATAGCCCGCACTGGGCTATGCAGGCGAACCGGGGATACCGTGCGCAAGGCTGGTGCCATGTAAGCCGGCCCAAGGAGAAGCACTGGAGACCAGATGTGTAGAGCGGCTTCATGGCACTTGGCTCGATGCTCACTCTAGCCCGGCCGATACGCGGAGCTGGTATGTACCGCACCGGGCTATGCACCCGCACTGGGGACACTGTGCACTCCACCGCATAACACTGTGCCTGGCCGGTCTCTCTCGCCCTCTGGTAAGCACAGGAAGTTGGCGCAGGTCTCCTACCTGGCTTCGCCATACTTTCTGTGTGCCCCTCTCCAATACATTTTTGGGGCTGCCTCTCTGGCTTCCTTGCCAGCCGTGTTCCCTCATATCGCCGGCTGCCTCTGCTCTCCTAGCAGCCTCCACCTGTTCCCATGGAAGGCGATCCTTTCCCGCCAGGATCTCCTCCCAGGTGTAGCAACCCTTGCCGTCCAATACATCATCCCATGTCCATTCCTCCTTGCGCTGCTCCTGCTTCTGCTGCCTGTCACCACTCCGATTGGTCCTGTTGTGGTGGGTGATTCTGTCACGGCTTTCTTCTGTTGAAGGAGAGGCGGATCAAAACGCAGCGTGGTTATTTTGATACATCTTTAATAAAGATGACAATAGAACAATATACAAAAACAAGAACCGTGAAAAAAACGAAAACAGCCCTATCTGGTGTAACAAACACAAAGACAGGAACAATCACCCACAAAACCCAACACAAAACAGGCTACCTAAATATGGCTCCCAATCAGAGACAATGACTAACACCTGCCTCTGATTGAGAACCATATCAGGCCCAAACACAGAAACAGACAAACAAGACATCCAACATAGAATGCCCACTCAGATCACACCCTGACCAAACAAAACATAGAACATACAAAGCAAACTATGGTCAGGGTGTGACAATTATCCTTCCTAATATGGATGTACAGGTGTGGATGCCGCAATGTCTCCCTCCCCCCTCCCTGTGTGTGTGTGTGTGTGTGTGTGTGTGTGTGTGTTTGATCTCCAGCTTCACTGTAATGGGGAAAGAATCTCTGCCTAATGAGTATGACCTCTGCGCTGAACTCTTGTTAGCTGCATTGTGAAACCAGGGCCTGTCTCTGAAAACAGACCACTATATGAGGTGTGTCTCCACCCCCACTATGTCCCTCAGTGGTGACCTGTATACTCTGGGCTATGGTACCTCCCCTGAGATTCTTCTCTCTCCTCCCTCCTCCTCCTCTTCTTCTACACAGGGTGCTGAAGGAACACTTGGGGGAAAAGGAGGTGGAGCTGTCCTTAACCTTCGACGCGGTGGAGGAGACGGACTTGGGAAACTACACCTGCTATGTGGAGAACCACATTGGACGGAGGAGCGGAAGCGCCATCCTGCAGAAAAGAGGTAGGCCAGGCCTCAACACCACTGCTGTCTGCTGATAATACTGCTGTGACAGTAACACTTTAGGCAGACAGATTTATGGGTAATGTCTCCCTTGGGAGGGGTGCGGCGTCATGGCATAATACCCTTTGCCGACTTGGGCACTGACCAATTAGAACCCCAATTCTTCACTTGTCTAATACTCTGTGTCATGCTACAGTTGAAGTCGGAAATGTACATACAGCTTAGCTTTAGCCAAATACATTAAACTCAATTTTTCACAATTCCTGACATTTAATCCTTGTAAAAATTCCCTGTCGTAGGTCAGGTAGGATCACCACTTTATTTTAAGAATGTGAAATGTCAGAATAATAGTAGAGAGAATTATTTATTTCAGCTTTTATTTATTTCATCACATTCCCAGTGGGTCAAAAGTTTACATACACTATATTAGTATTTGGTAGCATTGCCTTTTAAATTGTTTAACTTGGGTCAAATGCTTCAGGTAGCCTTCTAGAAGCTTCCCACAATAAGTTGGGTAAATTTTGGTCCATTCCTCCTGACAGAGCTGGTGTAACTGAGTCAGGTTTGTAGGACTCCTTTCTCACACAAGCTTTTTCAGTTCTGCCCACACATTTTCTATTGGATTGAGGTCAGGGCTTTGTGATGGCCACAACTTTGTTGTCGTTAAGTCATTTTGCCACACCTTTGGAAGCATGCCTGGGGTCATTGTCCATTTGCGACCAAGCTTTAACTTCCTGACTGATGTCTTGAGATGTTGCTTCAATATATCCACATAATTTTCCTGCCTCATGATGCCATCTATGTTGTGAAGTGCACCAGACCCTCCTGCAGCAAAGCACCCCCACAACATGATGCTGCCACCCTCATGCTTCACGGTTGGGATGGTGTTCTTCGGCTTGCAAGCCTCCTTTTTCCTCCAAACATAACAATGGTCATTATCGTCAAACAGTTCTATTTTTGTTTCATCAGACCAGAGGACATTTCTCCAGAAAGTACGATCTTTATCCCCATGTGCAGTTGCAAACCATAGTCTGGCTTTTTTATGCTGGTTTTGGAGCAGTGGCTTCTTCCTTGCTGAGCGGCCTTTCAGGTTATGTCGATATAGGACTCGTTTTACTGTGGATATAGATACTTTTGGACCTGTTTCCTCCAGCATCTTCACAAGGTCCTTTGCTGTTGTTCTGGGATTGATTTGCACTTTTCACACCAAAGTACGTTCATTTCTAGGAGACAGAATGCATCTCCTTCCTGAGCGGTATGACGGCTGCGTGGTCCCATGGTGTTTATACTTGAGTAATATTGTTTGTACAGTTGAACGTTGTACCTTCAGGCATTTGGAAATTGCTCCCAAGGATGAACCAGACTTGTGGAGGTCTCAAAAAATAATTTTGAGGTCTTGGCTGATTTCTTTTGATTTTCCAATGATGTCAAGCAAAGAGGCACTAAGTTTGAAAGTAGGCCTTGAAATACATCCACAGGTACACCTCCAATTGACTCAAATGATGTCAATTAGCCTACCAGAAGCTTCTAAAGCCATGACATAATTTTCTGGAATTTCCCAAGCTGTTTAAAGGCACAGTCAACTGAGTGTATGTAAACTTCTGACCCACTGGGTGATACAGAAAAATAATCTGTTTGTAAACAATTGTTGGACAAATTACTTGTGTCATGCACAAAGTAGATGTCCTAACCGACTTTCCAAAACTATAGTTTGTTAACAAGACATTTCTGGAGTGGTTGAATAATGAGTTTTAATGACTCCAACCTAAGTGTATGTAAACTTCCGACTTCAACTGTATATGCCTCCCACAATCTGTATGACTGTTGTAAGTAGCCTGGCTAAAGTCAGATCTGGAGAGAGAAAGAAATACATTTAAGAAGAAATCTTATTGAGATAGGTATAGATCTATATGTAGGCACTGAAAGAGCATGAGTTTGCAGAGAGCAGAATTTGATCCCCTTTTCTCTTTTTCTTGGAAGGGCAGATCTGATCGAGTCACAGCTTTATTAGTGTATTTTAAACCAGATTTTAAAGCAAATTTATGTTTCATAGCTTCAGCGCAATAAAAACTACAACCAATAAATAATCAAATTTGCAGTTTTACTTGATAATCACATTTTCTTACGTGAAACGTTTTCACATCTATTAAATTGACAGTTTGCACCACATTTTCACATGTGACGAGAATAACTGTAACGGTCGTCGTTGCATGAAGGATCAGACCAAAGCGCAGCGTGGTAAGTGTTCATGATATTTATTAAAACTGAACACTATAACAAAGTGGAAACCGACAACGAACAGTTCTGTCAGGTGCAGAAACAGAAAACAACTACCCACAAAACATAGGTGGGAAAAAGCTACCTAAGTATGGTTCCCAATCAGAGACAACGATAGTCAGCTGTCCCTGATTGAGAACCATACCCGGCCAAAACAAAGAAATACAAAACATAGAAAAAAGAACATAGAATGCCCACCCCAAATCACACCCTGACCAAACCAAAATAGAGACATAAAAAGCTATCTAAGGTCAGGGCATGACAATAACATTTTTTCACCTCACATGTGAATTGTAGTTTAACATGTTAAAAACTTTTACGTGAAAATCTGATGTGCAATTTTACTTGTGAAAAACATTCACATGCGAAAATCAAAGTTGCAGTTTCATATGTGTGAACTTGCAATTCTACTTGTGAAAGTGAAAATCTAATTTGCAGTTTCAGATATAAGAAACTCCAACTGTGAAAATCTTACTTTGTGGGGTTGAAATAATGTTATCTGAAAAGATGGTGTTAACATGTTGTAGTAGTATCCAAAAAGCCCAAATGTGGGACAAGGGAAAGATTTTGCGGGACATTCACAGAACCGTGGACATAATACATTTTTCGAGGGGCAGGTTAATTGATCACGCTCAAACGGTGACATAGTTCTGCTGTGTGAAGGTCACTGTTGCTACATCCATTTTTGGACTTAGAAATTAATGATATACACTACCGGTCAAAAGATTTAGAACACCTACTCATTCAAGGTTTAAAAAAATATATATTTTTTTTTTTTCTATATTGTAGAATAATAGTGAAGACATCAAAACTATGAAATAACACATATGGTACCATGTCGTAACCAAAAAAGTAAAACAAAACAAAATATATTTTATATTTGACATTCCTCAGATAGCCACCCTTTGCCTTGATGACAGCTTTGCACACTCTTGGCATTCTCTCAACCAGCTTCACCTGGAATGCTTTTCCAACAGTCTTGAAGGATTTCCTACATATACTGAGCACTTGTTGGCTGCTTTTCCTTCACTCTGTGGTCTGACTCCTCCCAAACCATCACAATTTGGTCGGGGGATTGTGGAGGCCAGGTGTATCGCTGCAGAATGCTGTGGTAGCCATGCTGGTTAAGTGTGCCTTGAATTCTAAATAAATCACAGACAGTGTCACCAGCAAAGCACCCCCACACCATAACACCTCCTCCTCCATGCTTTACAGCGGGAAATACAAGATATAATCCGTTCACTCACACTGCGTCTCACATGGCGGTTGGAATGAAAAATCTCCAAGACTCCAGACCGAAGGACAGATTTCCACCGGTCTAATGTCCATTACTCGTGTTTCTTGGGCCAAGCAAGTCTCTTATTATTATCAATGTCCTTTAGTATTGGTTTCTTTGCAGCAATTCGACCATGAAGGCCTGATTCACACAGTCTCCTCTGAACAGTTGATGTTGAGATGTGTCTGGCAGTTAACTCTAATGAACTTATCCTCCGCAGCAGAGGAAACTCTGGGTCTTCCATTCCTGTGGCGGTCCTCATGAGAGCCAGTTTCATCATAGTGCTTGATGGTTTTTGCGACTGCACTTGAATAAACTTTCAAAGTTCTTGAAATGGTTCATATTGACTGTCCTTCATGGCTTAAAGTAATGATAAACTGTCGTTTCCCTTTGCTTATTTGAGCTGTTCTTGCCATAATATGGACTTGGTCTTTTACCAAATAGGGCTATCTTCTGTATACTCTCCTACCTTATCACAACACAACTGGTTGGCTCGTTAAGAAGGAAAGAAATTCCATAAATTAAAAATAGTAAAAATAAAGAAAAACCCTTGAATGCCTCATGAACTTAGTTCAACTCTCATACCCCATCAGAACCCAACATATACAGTGCATTCTGAAAGTATTCAGACGCCTTGACTTTTCCACATTTTTTATGTTACAGTCTTATTGTAAAATGTATTAAATATTTTTTTTACTCATCAATATACACACAATACCCCACAATTTTTTTTGCAAATTGCAAAAAAAAAACAGAAATACCTTATTTACATAAGTATTCAGACCCTTTGCTATGAGACTCGAAATTGATCTCAGGTGCATCCTGTTTCCATTGATCGTCCTTGAGATCAAAGGTGCACACCTGTCTATATAAGGTCCCACAGTTGACAGTGCATGCCAGAGCAAAAACCAAGCCATGAGGTCAAAGAAATTGTCCGTAGAGTTCTGAGACAGGATTGTGTCCAGGCACAGATCTGGGAAAGGGTAGCAAAACATTTCTGCAGTATTGAAGGTCCCCAAGAACACAGTGGTGGTGGGGGGCGCTATAGAGCGTGCTATGGAGTAGACGTGCTTTGCTAGAGCTCCCCTCAATTTTTAAACAAATTCATATTTATCTTAACCTCTCACAAACTCTCTCAAACATTGTCTGGCAATATGACAAAGGGAAAAGGCACCGAAAAATGGGGCGCTAAACAAGATGATTTGAATGAGATAGACATCGAACCAATTTCAACATTGCCGACCCACGAGGAGTTAGCTGAAGATGCTAGCTCCCAAGAGTTCCCCACAGAACTTACTCTGTGGGGACCTACTGACTGCTATAAACTCACTAAGCAAGATAACAGTCAATCAATGAGGCCAGGCTAAATGACATAGAGAAACAGTGCACAACGTTCCAAAATGACAACAAAAGTCCGATTGGAAATGCTCGACGCCAGAACATCCAAATATGTGGGATCCAGGAGGACACTGAGAAAGGGAAACCCACTGAATTTGTCTCGGAGCTGATACCGGCATTGCTGGGGAGTGAACACTTCAAAACGGCCATCCTGATCGACCGAGCACACAGATCACAGGCAACGAAGCTGGCCAAGAGCGCGTTACCAAGGCCATTCATCGCACGGCTGCACTATCCCCAGACCAGGGATCTCATCCTCAAGCTGGCTAGTCAAAAGTTCCCCATTAACTACAACGGAGCTAGGGTGTCTTTCTACCCAGATCTTAATTTGGAGGTGAGGAACCAATGAAAAGAGTATGATGAGTTACGCAAGAAATGCAGGGCAGCCAACATCCGATATGGATTCCTCTTCCCAACCAGGTTTAAGGTGACAGTCGAGGGATCAACATGTACGTTTGACAACCCAAAAGAGACCGATCTTTTAGAACGGCTGTGTCAACCGGCTAAATTGCCAAATACAGGCCAGGGATGCGTTTGAATTTCCTGTCAATGTCTTTTCGATCAGAAGATCAGAAATAGGGACTTATATGATGAGTGAGATGTTATGAGTGAGATGTTAGGGGTAGCAATCCTGATAAGGAAAAACATTCCTTTTGTTTACTCATCCTCGATTTCAGATCCTAATGGTCGGTATATTATTGTGGCTGGTACACTGAATTCGAAACCAATAACCTCCGTCAATTTATGTGGACCCAACTTCGATGATCCATCATTTTTTCAAAGGGTATTTAAGGCCATACCAAATATCTCGGATACTAGTGTTATTGTTGGAGGTGACTTTAACTGTACGTTAGATACTCTTTTAGATAAACAGCTATCAACGTCACTTCAACAATCAAATGCCAGTGTCTGTCTAAATACATTGATGACCAACCTTAACATTGTCGATATTTGGAGATTGACACATCCAACAGATAGGGATTATTCTTTCTTTTCGGCAGTTCATAAATCATATTCCAGAATTATTATTTTTTTTGTTGGACTCCAAACAAATTTCAGCAGCTGTGTCTGTTACCTATCACCCTATTCTAATTATGGACCACTCTCCTCTGTCCATGGTGCTGAAACTCGACAATGTGTCTACAGGTCGACGACCGTGGCGCTTAGACGCATACTTTTTGAAAGATGAGACTTTTTGTCAGTATTTGAAGGCGCAGATTGCCCTTTTCCTCAGAGGTAACGACACCGGGATGTTGACGACTCCACCCTTTGGGATCTCTAAAGGCTGTGATTAGAGGTTACATTATTTCTTATACATCAGAGAGGAAGAAACACATCAATACTAGGCTGAGAGAAATTAAAAGAGTTAGGATAACAGGAGAATGTTTTTAGGACGAATTCCTCAATGCAGTCCTTGAGAAGATCACAAAGTTGAAATATGAATACATTACCATCCTTTCAAAACGAGTGGGCTCTTTACTTGCTAGAATGCAACAAAGTTATTTTGAACTGAGTGACAAACCACAAATTATTTGCAAGACAGCTATGGCATGTACAGGCATCTAGAGCTATTCACAAAATAAAAGACAAGAAGGGTACAATAGTAACAGAACCACAGGATATGAATAAATGCTTTGCACAGTTTTACTCAGACCTATATCAATCAAAATGTGATGCTACTGATCTACAAACTATGGAACGTTTTCTCACTGAATGTGAAATTCCTAAACTAGACAGGGGGGCAGCTTCTGCACTCGATGCAGGGATAACTTTAGAGGAAGTTAACACAGCGACAGCACAATTTCCAAACAGCAAGGCCCCTGGGCCCGATGGATATGTAAAAGCATTCTATAAGAAGTACTGCGCCAGTCTAGCTCCACTTATGTTGCGAATATTTAAACCTTCCAAAGAAAATGCCAAACTCCCGCAAACACTGTATGAGGCTACAATAGCATATAGCAAATATAGCAAATATATTTCTGACATATTTCTGACATCATACACCCTGACCAGACAGGTTTTATCCCGGGCCGACATACAGTATATACTACAATTTGAGACGCCTTTTCAACGTAATGTATCAAGATCATAAGGTTGAGGCAGTGGTAATAGCTCATCAAATCAAATCATCAAATCAAATCAAATTTTATTTGTCACATACACATGGTTAGCAGATGTTAATGCGAGTGTAGCGAAATGCTTGTGCTTCTAGTTCCGACAATGCAGTAATAACGAACAAGTAATCTAACTAACAATTCCAAACAACTACTGTCTTATACACAGTGTAAGGGGATAAAGAATATATACATAAGGATATATGAATGAGTGATGGTACAGAGCAGCATAGGCAAGATACAGTAGATGATATCGAGTACAGTATATACATATGAGATGAGTATGTAAACCAAGTGGCATAGTTAAAGTGGCTAGTGATACATGTATTACATAAGGATGCAGTCGATGATATAGAGTACAGTATCTACGTATGCATATGAGATGAATAATGTAGGGTAAGTAACATTATATAAGGTAGCATTGTTTAAAGTGGCTAGTGATATATTTACATCATTTCCCATCAATTCCCATTATTAAAGTGGCTGGAGTAGAGTCAGTGTCATTGACAGTGTGTTGGCAGTAGCCACTCAATGTTAGTGGTGGCTGTTTAACAGTCTGATGGCCTTGAGATAGAAGCTGTTTTTCAGTCTCTCGGGCCCAGCTTTGATGCACCTGTACTGACCTCGCCTTCTGGATGACAGCGGGGTGAACAGGCAGTGGCTCGGGTGGTTGATGTCCTTGATGATCTTTATGGCCTTCCTGTAGCATCGGGTGGTGTAGGTGTCCTGGAGGGCAGGTAGTTTGCCCCCGGTGATGCGTTGTGCAGACCTCACTACCCTCTGGAGAGCCTTACGGTTGAGGGCGGTGCAGTTGCCATACCAGGCGGTGATACAGCCCGCCAGGATGCTCTCGATTGTGCATCTGTAGAAGTTTGTGAGTGCTTTTGGTGACAAGCCGAATTTCTTCAGCCTCCTGAGGTTGAAGAGGCACTGCTGCGCCTTCCTCACGATGCTGTCTGTGTGAGTGGACCAATTCAGTTTGTCTGTGATGTGTATGCCGAGGAACTTAAAACTTGCTACCCTCTCCACTACTGTTCCATCGATGTGGATGGGGGTGTTCCCTCTGCTGTTTCCTGAAGTCCACTATCATCTCCTTAGTTTTGTTGACGTTGAGTGTGAGGTTATTTTCCTGACACCACACTCCGAGGGCCCTCACCTCCTCCCTGTAGGCCGTCTCGTCGTTGTTGGTAATCAAGCCTACCACTGTTGTGTCGTCCGCAAACTTGATGATTGAGTTGGAGGCGTGCGTGGCCACGCAGTCGTGGGTGAACAGGGAGTACAGGAGAGGGCTCAGAACGCACCCTTGTGGGGCCCCAGTGTTGAGGATCAGCGGGGAGGAGATGTTGTTGCCTACCCTCACCACCTGGGGGCGGCCCGTCAGGAAGTCCAGTACCCAGTTGCACAGGGCGGGGTCGAGACCCAGGGTCTCGAGCTTGATGACGAGCTTGGAGTGTACTATGGTGTTGAATGCCGAGCTGTAGTCGATGAACAGCATTCTCACATAGGTATTCCTCTTGTCCAGATGGGTTAGGGCAGTGTGCAGTGTGGTTGAGATTGCATCGTCTGTGGACCTATTTGGGCGGTAAGCAAATTGGAGTGGGTCTAGGGTGTCAGGTAGGGTGGAGGTGATATGGTCCTTGACTAGTCTCTCAAAGCACTTCATGATGACGGATGTGAGTGCTACGGGGCGGTAGTCGTTTAGCTCAGTTACCTTAGCTTTCTTGGGAACAGGAACAATGGTGGCCCTCTTGAAGCATGTGGGAACAGCAGACTGGTATAGGGATTGATTGAATATGTCCGTAAACACACCGGCCAGCTGGTCTGCGCATGCTCTGAGGGCGCGGCTGGGGATGCCGTCTGGGCCTGCAGCCTTGCGAGGGTTAACACGTTTAAATGTCTTACTCACTTCGGCTGCAGTGAAGGAGAGACCGCATGTTATCGTTGCAGGCCGAATCAGTGGCACTGTATTGTCCTCAAAGCGGGCAAAAAGTTATTTAGTCTGCCTGGGATCAAGACATCCTGGTCCGTGACTGGGCTGGGTTTCTTCCTGTAGTCCGTGATTGACTGTAGACCCTGCCACATGCCTCTTGTGTCTGAGCAGTTGAATTGAGATTCTACTTTGTCTCTGTACTGGCGCTTAGCTTGTTTGATAGCCTTGCGGAGGGAATAGCTGCACTGTTTGTATTCAGTCATGTTACCAGACACCTTGCCCTGATTAAAAGCAGTGGTTCGCGCTTTCAGTTTCACGCGAATGCTGCCATCAATCCACGGTTTCTGGTTAGGGAATGTTTTAATCGTTGCTATGGGAACGACATCTTCAACGCACGTTCTAATGAACTCGCACACCGAATCAGCGTATTCGTCAATGTTGTTGTCTGACGCAATACGAAACATCTCCCAGTCCACGTGATGGAAGCAGTCTTGGAGTGTGGAGTCAGCTTGGTCGGACCAGCGTTGGACAGACCTCAGCGCGGGAGCTTCTTGTTTTAGTTTCTGTCTGTAGGCAGGGATCAACAAAATGGAGTCGTGGTCAGCTTTTCCGAAAGGGGGGCGGGGCAGGGCCTTATATGCGTCGCGGAAGTTAGAGTAACAATGATCCAGGGTCTTTCCACCCCTGGTTGCGCAATCGATATGCTGATAAAATTTAGGGAGTCTTGTTTTCAGATTAGCCTTGTTAAAATCCCCAGCTACAATGAATGCAGCCTCTGGATAAATCGTTTCCAGTTTGCAGAGAGTTAAATAAAGTTTGTTCAGAGCCATCGATGTGTCTGCTTGGGGGGGGATATATACGGCTGTGATTATAATCGAAGAGAATTCTCTTGGTAGATAATGCGGTCTACATTTGATTGTGAGGAATTCTAAATCAGGTGAACAGAAGGATTTGAGTTCCTGTATGTTTCTTTCATCACACCATGTCACGTTGGCCATGAGGCATACGCCCCCCCCCTCTTCTTACCAGAAATATGTTTGTTTCTGTCGGCGCGTTGCGTGGAGAAACCCGCTGGCTGCACCGCTTCGGATAGCGTCTCTCCAGTTAGCCATGTTTCCGTGAAGCAGAGAACGTTACAGTCTCTGATGTCCCTCTGGAATGCTACCTTTGCTCGGATTTCATCAACCTTGTTGTCAAGAGACTGGACATTGGCAAGAAGAATGCTAGGGAGTGGTGCACGGTGTGCCCGTCTCCGGAGTCTGACCAGAAGACCGCTTCGTTTCCCTCTTTTTCTGAGTCGTTTTTGGGTCGCTGCATGTAATCCACTCCGTTGTCCTGGTTGTAAGGCAGAACACAGGATCCGCGTCGCGAAAAACATATTCTTGGTCGTACTGATGGTGAGTTGACGCTGATCTTATATTCAGTAGTTCTTTTCGGCTGTATGTAATGAAACCTAAGATGACCTGGGGTACTAGTGTAAGAAATAACACGTAAAAAAACAAAAAACTGCATAGTTTCCTAGGAACGCGAAGCGAGGCGGCCATCTCTGTCGGCGCCGGAAGTACTTCTCATGATGCAGAGAAGGCGTTTGATCAGATTGAGTGGAAGTATATGATGTCGGTTCTGGAGCATTTTGGGTTTGGAAAGGAATATATTAATTGGATAAGAATTATTTATGCACACCCAATGGCGTCCGTGGTAACCAATCAGGAAATGTCGCAGTCATTCTGCCTGTTCAAGGGCTGCCGACAAGGGTACCCTATTTTGCCTGCTGTCTTCGCTATAGCCGTGGAACCCCTTGCTACTCTTAACGAGGAAGCCAGAATTTCAAAGAAGCTTTCATGCATGTACAAGATAGAGGGGGGCTTTGGCCTTCCTCACTTTAAACTGTATTATTGGGCTGCTAATCTGAACATAATGTCTTCTGGAGGGAAAGTTTACCTGGGATGCGACAGAATGGTATTCCTTCATGGCTTTTGATTGAACAGGCCTCCTGTCAACGTTCCTCACTCCCTGCACTTGGTAATAGTCCAACATATGTGATACTCTTAGGATCTGGAAACAGATTAGGTATTTTCTTAACATACCCACTGTATACATTGACAGCCCGATTTGCTTGAATCATGCTTTCCACGCTGCATTGGATAATATGGTGTTTTCACATTGGAGGGAGAAGGGGCTCACAACAATTGGTGACTTATACATTGACGGTCAGTTAGCTTCATTTCAACAATTACAGGGTAAGTATAACATGCCAACAACACATATTTTCAGATACCTCCAAATCAGGAATTTCTTAAGGACACATATCCCACGGTATGGCATTAAGAGAAATAGTCCTACATTAGATAGCTTGATCCTTGTCAAACCCCATTCAAAAGGGTCGGTCTCTAGACTGTATGATGTGCTACAGGCCCACATAGAGGTATCCACAGACACTATTAAAAGGGCTTGGGAACAAGAACTTGGTTCAGAAATCTGAGATGAGGACTGGGTAGAAGCTCTCAGGAATATAAACCACAGTTCAGTGAATGCCAGACACAACCTTGTTCAGTTTAAGGTGATACACAGGTTACGTTACTCAAAAGTAAAACTGCATAAAATATTCCCGGACACCTCACCACTGTGTGAGAGGTGCAAGCAGGATGAGGGGACGTTGACCCACTTATTTCGGACATGTCCTAAGTTACATGCTTACTGGGCTCTCATTTGATATAATACCTTCAATAGAAGTCCAATGTTTTAGAAAATATGGCAGCCAATACTGGATAAATGGTCTAGTCCCACTTCATATCTGGGTTGATGATCTGCTGCTACTCTGTGCTGTACTCAATATATATTTTTGTCTTAATTACACTGCTTGTAATGACTATATTTTGTCTTCTTATACATGTACAGTCGTGGCCAAAAGTTTTGACAATGACACAAATATACATTTTCACAAAGTCTGCTGCCTCAGTTTGTATGATGGAAATTTGCAAATACTCCAGAATGTTATGAAGAATGATCAGATGAATTGCAATTCATTGCAAAGTCCCTCTTTGCCATGCAAATGAACTTAATCCCCCAAAAAACATTTCCACTGCATTTCAGCCCTGCCACAAAAGGACCAGCTGATATAATGTCAGTGATTCTCTCGTTAACACAGGTGTGAGTGTTGACGAGGACAAGGCTGAAGATCACTCTGTCATACTGATTGAGTTTGAATAACAGACTGGAAGCTTCAAAAGGAGGGTGGTGCTTGGAATCATTGTTCTTTCTCTGTCAACCATGGTTACCTGCAAGGAAACACGTGCCGTCATCATTGCTTTGCACAAAAAGTGCTTCACAGGCAAGGATATTGCTGCCAGCAAGAGTGCACCTAAATCAACCATTTATCGGATCATCAAGAACTTCAAGGAGAGCGGTTAAGTTGTTGTGAAGAAGGTTTCAGGGCTCCCAAGAAAGTCCAGCAAGCTTCAGGACCGTCTCCTAAAGTTGATTCAGCTGCGGGATCGGAGCACAACCAGTACAGAGCTTGCTCAAAGAATGGTAGCAGGCAGTTGTGAGTGCATCTGCACGCATCTGACTTTTGAAGGATGGACTGGTGTCAAGAAGGGCAGCAAAGAAGCCAGTTCTCTCCAGGAAAAACATCAAGGACAGACTGATATTCTGCAAAAGGTACAGGAATTGGACTGTTGAGGACTGGGGTAAAGTCATTTTCTCTGATGAATCCCCTTTCCGATTGTTTGAGGCATCCGGAAAAAAGCTAGTACGGAGAAGACAAGGTGAGTGCTACCATTAGTCCTGTGTCATGCCAACAGTAAAGCATCCTGAGACCATTCATGTGTGGGGTTGCTTCTCAGCCAAGGGAGTGGGCTCACTCACAAACCATCCAGGAACAGTTTGGTGACGAACAATGCCTTTTCCAGCATGATGGAGCACCTTGCCATAAGGCAAAAGTGATAACTAAGTGGCTCGGGGAACAAAACATCGATATTTTTGCTCCATGGCCAGGAAACTCCCCAGACCTTAATCCCATTGAGAACTTGTGGTCAATCCTCAAGAGGCGGGTGGACAAACAAAAACCCACAAATTCTGACAAACTCCAAGCATTGATTATGCAATAATGGGCTGCCATCAGTCGGGATGTGGCCCAGAAGTTAATTGACAGCATGCCAGGGCGGATTGCAGAGGTCTTGAAAAAGAAGGGTCGACACTGCAAATTTTGACTCTTTGCATCAACTTCATGTAATTGTCAATAAAAGCCTTTGACACTTATGAAATGCTTGTAATTATACTTCAGTATTCCATAGTAACATCTGACAAAAATATCTAAAGACACTGAAGCAGCAAACTTTGTGGAAGTTAATATTTGTGTCATTCTCAAAACCTTTGGTCACGACTGTACCACCTAATAGGATTTAGTTTTATTTTGTTTATGTGTGAGTTAAGTTTTGTTTTGTCCTCTAAATTGGCCATCTCATTTAACAGTACAATGAAGTAGTGCATGTTTGTATCGCTGTCTTCTTTTATTTATTTTTTATTGGAAAATAATAAACATATTATATATTTATTTTTTTAAGAACACAGTGGCCTCCATCATTCTTAAATGGACGAAGCTTGGAACCACCAAGAGTCTTCCTAGATCTGGCCAAACTGAGCAATCAGGGGTGAAGGGCCTTGGGCAGGGAGGAGACCAAGAACCTGATGGCCACTCTGACAGGGCTCCAGTGTTCCTCTGTGTAGATGGAAGAACCTTCCAGAAGGATAACCATCTCTGCAGCACTCCACCAATCAGGCCTTTATGGTAGAGTGGCCAGACGAAAGCCACACCTCAGTAAAAGGCATGATAGCCCACTTGGAATTTGCCAAAAGCTAAGCAGTGTCGGTCCTGGTGGGTCCCTGAATGGGAGGCCAGATGTAGCTGGAGGTGGTGAAAATAACATTTTAAAAATGTGCGGGTGTAAAACTATCCCTTGTGGGATAGAAAAAAATGACGATGGAAAAACACGTGATAAATGTACATGTTTTTTTTTCATGTGTTCTTTTTTTGCACAGGTGTAGGATCTTAATTTGATTACCCTGTTGCAGCAGAACTTTCCTGAACAATGCAGGAAATGTAAAACTTGTAGTGCATTTGAGGTTTAAAAAGGCTTCTGAAGTTTGTAATTTCCACTTTGATATTTCAGACTTGATTTTCCCTTCCAACCCATACAAAAATGTCCATTAATTATAATCCACATAATAATAATTTTCCTGCTGTAGCAAACCGTCTCAAATTAAGATCCCACATCTGTTTGCACCAACACAGTATTGTAGTAGGTCACAAAGGGCAAAATCATTGGGATCAAAGACGGTACCAATTTGACGTTACAATATCGCATGAAAGATTCATCCCAAATAGCCTCCTAACCTCCCAAAGAGCTGAGTCATCATCTCAAGTTGTAGCTTAAGTGTCTCGTATCGCAACGAAAACAACCTATTTTGGCCCCTTAAGCAAATATATCCATTAATGAGGAAGCAGCATAATTTGAACCTATTAACTTTAGGCTTAGAGGCATACAGTGAACTGTATAATTTAGATAGCCCTTCAAATTGAGGGAAAGATGCTAACGAATAGCATGTTGGGAAGCACAGATCAGACAGGGTGGTGTTGGGGGGTGGCATCCAAATATTTGGCCCATAAATAATTCATTCTCCATAAAACATGAGCAATCCTTTGCGCTCCAGTTTTGAGAATATCGTTCAGCAAATGAGTGCCCTGGATATTAAGTAATGCTTTTATAGTAGTAGGAAGGAGGAATGGATCACTGTACTATTTGTTTGGACATTAGTTTAGTTCAGTTGAGGTTTCTCTATAAAACTTTAAAGCAGTTATATATATAATTTAAAAAAACATTACAACACATTTCACAACAGATTTCACAACACATTAAGTGTATGCCCTCAGGCCACTACTCTAATACCACATATCTACAACACAAAATCCATGTGTTCATGTGTGTATAGTGCATATGTTACTCTGTGTGTGTATACGTGTGTCTGTGGCTGTGTGTGTGTGTCTCTTCACAGTCCCCGCTGTTCCATAAGGTGTATTTTTTATCAGTTTTCTTTCTGCTTGCATAAATTGGAATAGATGTTGGAATCGATGTTAACTGCTTAAGGCAGTTAACCCACTGTTCCTAGGCTGTCATTGAAAATAATAATAACTGACTTGCCTAGTTAAATGTAGTACTGTGCGCCTCCCATAGTCTGTTCTCGACTTGAGGACTATGAAGAGACCTCTTGTGGGTTATGCATGGGTGTCTGAGCTGTGTGCTTGTAGTTCAAACAGACATGGTACATTTGGCATATCAATACTTTTCACAAATACATGTTGTGATGAAGTCTCTCTTGAGCAAGGAGAGATTGATATGCATATTATTCATATGAGTTCTTTGTGTACATTTAAGGCTCAGCCATGCAAACCTGTTCTGGGTCAAATGTAATTTTCCCAAGTCCCTCTTTGTGGCACTTGACTACAAGACTGGACAGTAGTCCATATGCGACAAAACTAGGGCCTTTAGGGCCTGCCTTATTGATAGATTTGTTAAGAATGCAGAGCAGTGCTTGATTATGGACAGATTTCTCCCCATCTTAGCTACTTTTGCATCAATATGTTTTGACCATGACAGTTTACAATTCTGGGTTACTCCAAGCAGTTTAGTCTCCTCAACTTGCTCAAATTCCACATTATTCATTACAAGATTTAGTTGAGGTATAGGGTTTAGTGAATGATTTGTCCCACATACAATGCTTTTTGTTTTTTAAATATTTAGGACTAACTTATTTCTTGCCACCCATTCTAAAATGACTGCAGCTCGTTGTTAAGTGTTGCAGTGATTTCACTTGCTGTAGTAGCTGGCGTGTATAATGTTGAATCATCAACATGCATAGACACACAGGCTTTAAGATTGAAAAAAGTAAGGGGCCTAGACAGCTGCCTTGGGGAATGCCTGACTCCATCTGGATTATGTTGGAGAGGCTTCCATTAAAGAACACGCTCTGTATTCTGAAAGACAGGTAACTCTGAATCCACAATATAGCAGGGAATGTAAAGCCATAACACAGGTTTTTCCAGCAGCAGATTATTATCAATAATTTCAAAAGCTGCAGGGAAGTTTAACAAGACAGCTCCCATAATCTTTTATTATCAATTTCTCTCAGACAATCATCAATCATTTTTGTATGTGCTGTGTTTGCCCTTCCCTATAAGCGTGCTGAAAATCTGTTGTTCATTTGTTTACTGTGAAATAGCATTGTGTCTGGTCAACAAAGAAAAATATCCAAAAGTTTACTAAGGGTTGGTAACAGGCTGATTTGTCAGCTGTTTGAGCCAGTAAAGGGTGCTTTGCTATTATTGGGTAGCATAATGACTTTTTCTTCCCACCGGGCCAGAGGGTACATACTTTCCTGTAGGCTTACAGTATTTTATTTAACCTTTATTTAACTCGGCAAGTCAGTTAAGATCAAATTCTTATTTTCAATGACGGCCTAGGAACAGTGGGTTAACTGCCTTGTTCAGGGGCAGAACAACAGATTTTTACCTTGTCAGCTGTCATGACTGTCCTGATCAGGTCAGGTTACAGGAGACCACAACCCTACAGATTATCTCTCACCCCCAACAGAGGAGGAGAGATCTAGGGGTCTGAAGATGTGGGGGTATTATGACCCCTCACGCCCATGGTAAATCTTAGGCCACAGACAACATTCCTTTGTCCTCTCACTATGGAGAACCAGCCTCAGAACATTAAACATGCAATAAAGGGACTTTGGAACAATGGTTTCCGTCAGCCACAATGGTGGTCATGACGATAGATGGAATATGAAAATGTATATCATTTTTGTTTTGTTATTAGGTTATTAGATGACATTATTACAAAAACATTGTAACTGTAAGAGTTTTCCTAGGATATGCTTGGTGTTTATACATGGTACGTTGTGTGGAAAATGTCCAAATCAAAGAGAATGTTTTGGTAAAGAAGTTAGTTGTCTAAAATGAGATTTGAGTAAAATCTAGACCTTGCCTCAAACCTCTTGGTGTTAGGGGGCAGTATTTTCATTTTTGGAAAAAAACGTTCCCGTTTTAAACGGGATATTTGGTCAGGAAAAGATGCTGGAATATGCATATAATTGACAGCTTTGGATAGAAAACACTCTAACGTTTCCAAAACTGTAAAGATATTGTCTGTGAGTATAACAGAACTGATGTTGCAGGCGAAAGCCCGAGAAAAATCCAATCCGGAAGTGCCCCAGGTTTTGAAAGCGCTGCGTTCCAATGACTCCCTATATGGCTGTGAATGTACCATCAACGAGCTTACGCTTTCTACGTATTCCCCAAGGTGTCTACAGCATTGTGAAGTAGTTTTACGCATTTCTGTTGAAGAATAGTCGTATGGGGGCACATTGCGTAAGTGGTCATATGGTGGCTCTGAGAGAGATTCTCGCGTAAAGTGCAGAGGTAGCCATTACTCCAATCGGTCCTAGAGAAAAAGGAATTGTCCCGACGGATATATTATCGAATAGATATTAGAAAAACACCTTGAGGATGGATTCTAAGCAACGTTTGCCATGTTTCTGTCGATATTATGGAGCTAATTTGGAATATTTTTCAGCGTTGTGGTGACCGCAATTTCCGGGCGATTTCTCAGCCAAACGTGAAGAACAAACGGAACTATTTCGCCTACAAAAATAAGCTTTTGGGAAAAAATTAACTTTGGCTGTTTACCTGGGAGTCTCGTGAGTGAAAACATCCGAAGTTCATCAAAGATAAACGATTTAATTTGATTGCTTTTCTGATTTCTGTGACAAGTTTGCCTGCTGCTAGCAAGGCATAATGCTATGCTAGGCTATGATAAACTTACACAAATGCTTATCTAGCGTTGGCTGTAAAGCATATTTTGAAAATCTAAGATGACAGGGTGATTAACAAAAGGCTAAGCTGTGTTCCAATATATTTCCATTGTGATTTTCATGAATAGGAATATTTTCTAGGAAGATTTATGTCCGTTGCGTTATGCTAATTAGTGTCAGATGATGATAACGGTCCCGTTCACGGGCTGGGCATCATTACAGGTTAACTTGGTACGTCCAGAGAATTGCCCTAAAGGCAGATACGCCCACTTCTGACCCGAGGGTATAAGACATGAGAGCTAAGAATTAACAGATCAGACTAAGTGACCCGAGCTGCAGCCAAGGTCTAAAAAGTCAACAAACCCAAAACTCAACCCAAGGTTGAAGACAAAGAAATCTTTTTCTACCCGTGCTACCGATGAGTAGCTGTGTCTAAACGGGTGAATTCAAGCCGGACCACCTAACCTCCACTCTCCATCGAATCGTGGTATCTGCACTGTTTCATTCCTACGCTGTGAGCTCTGAGCTACAGAGCTGTCTGTCCTCAGAAGACCCCTCCCAGAGCAAGGGCAAGGAATCAGACCAAAAGGACACTGACATCGTGAGGACGATCAGACAGTTGCGCCGGAGAAATGCGTCATTAAGAAGCCTAAACGACCCACGCGGAGCTTCCCATCTGAGACATCCCACACGTAATTCCATCATTATATTCTGACCCATGAGAGTGGCAGTTCGGGGCATGGCTAGGGTTAAAATAAGCATAGCTGACAAATGCACCCAAATGTATATTTCTCTCGTGTACTTTCTCTTTTTCTCTCTCTTTTAAATCCCCATTTTGGGTGACACGCGCCATAGTGTGTTGGCCCGTTATACTAAGTTTTAATCAATAGCCTAGACTGTGTGTTGTGTATGTGTATCTTTTATCATAATTTTAGCTTTCTAGTAAATAAATACTCAACTAAGATTGGTGTGGTACGAACTCATTGGTGAGACCCGGGTCCGTGCAGATTCCCGGATTATGCGACATTCAGAATGAGATTGTAGAGGAAACTGATTAATTAGTGACTGTTGTAAAATCGATATTCTTTGAATTAATTTGGGAAATAGAAACTCAATAAACCTAATTTTCCCATGGTGCCCCAGGTTAATGAGTTAATAATTGCTTGATTCATTTAATCACGCAATTAGAAACTTTTAATCATTTGATGAGCAACAGTCGTCACATTAACTAATACAACGTCACGACACAGCTCAGGGATTTGATCTTGCAACCTTTTGGATACTAGTCCAACGCTCTAACCACTAAGTTACCTGCCTGCCGAAGAGATGGCAAATAGGAGTGGCAATATCGTCTGCTATCATCCTCAGAAATGTTTCATTCAAGTTGTCAGGCCCGTTGGCTTGTCATTGTTAATAGACAACAATAATTATTTCAACTCTTCAACACTCACTTTACGGAATTTAAAAATTACAATGCTTGTCTTTCATAATTTGGTCAGTTATGCATGGATGTGTACGTTCAGAATGTGCTGATCTTGCTGATGAAAAATGTATCAAAGTAGTTGCCAATATCAGTGGGTTTTGTGATGAATGACTTTGTTTTGTAGTACATTAGTTAATGGCAATGGAATCCTCTTGAATGGTACAACTGCAGCTGAATGGTGGTTTCAGAGTGATGAATGCAAGGCCTTCGTAAAGAATCTCAGACTACGAGTGCTGATCTAGGAGAAGTTTAGCCTTTTAGATCATAATGAATAAGATTACAAGGACCGGGGGGACCTGATCTTAGATCAGCACTCTTAATCTGAGAGACTTTATGAATATAGGCTCAGATTGTGGTTTAGCTCAGTATCCGTGTGGGGTAAATGGATTTCATATACAGTACATATGGTAATATTACCTATTTTGATCAACAAAATGATCAAGGGAATGGCATGCCAACCATAATCATTCTCTTTCTAAAGGTTTTATGATGATTTCACAGATGAGTGCGTTCTCACACCAACCGACCAAGTAACACAGTGATGTGTGTCAGTGACGAGTGGCCGACAGATAGTGTAATGTATGACGGATGCAGGATGAGAAATTAAGCTGCTATCATCTGGAGTGACTGCAGCTAAGATTGATGGCTCATATTTGTTGAATGGCAGCGGGGCCAACATAAAGGATTATTGCTAGTTTTGCAACCCCAGGCCCCTTTCATACACACACACACACACACACACACACACACACACACACACACACACACACACACACACACACACACACACACACACACACACACAAACAGACGTTCAATAATGTGTGTGAAAGCATACAGTGAAAACACATTCCCATATCTCCCTCTTTATGCCATGTTTATGTAAATTATAGTTCCTCACAGAGCACTGGGAAATTACTAAACCCTAAAGGGCCCCAAGAATTCTGAACGAAAGCATCTGTTGACAGTGCAAAGAAAACACTCTTTAGTAGAAAGATACAGAGGAGTTGTGGTGGGTAATGTTATTGTTGTGGCTGTTTAGCTGTTTCTCCTCAGTCCTTCATATCTCTCTCTGTATGTATCTATCTCCTGTACCAGACATGTACAGGCTAGAGCTGGCTGGTGGACTGGGAGCCATCCTGCTGCTACTGGGAGTCTTCACGGCCATCTACAAGTGCTACAACGTGGAGATCATGCTCTGCTACCGGAGGCACTTTGGGAGTGACGAGACAGAGGACGGTGAGTGTTTGTTACCTGGGGCTGGGCTGGGCGTGTCCTACATGGCCAGCTCTGGGCCTATACCCCTCCCCTGAGAGCCAGTGTAAGTCTCAGAGTAGGAAAAATGTCAGCGGCCCGGAGACTGTGACAGAAGCCATTTTCTCACCGTATTAAGGATTCACCCAAGTGAAAATGATGTGCTTGAAATTCACAAGAACTACAGCCGGTGCTCTGACCCTTATTTTAGTGACGCAGGCTGAATTCAGAATAAATTCCCATTCTGACCACTTATCCCATAGTTGTCTGTATCCACACTGCTTTGTTTTAGGATTTAAGTTTCACGATTTTATGACATGGTTGGTCACCTTCTAGGATAGAGCCCCTTGCTTACAGTCACAATAGAGACATACTTTTGTTGTTAAACAACTATTTCATTTCATACTCACATTTGTCTTGAATTGTCATTTGATAACAAAAAACAGTCTCTCTGTCTTTGGTCTCTTCACCCACAGACAACAAGGAGCATGATGCCTATCTGTCCTACACAAGAGTTGAGCTGGATTCCATGGACAGGGGCTCCAGTGAAGAGGAGCAGTTTGCTCTGGAGATCCTCCCAGATGTTCTGGAGAAACACTACGGATACAAGCTCTTCATCCCCGACCGGGACCTCATCCCCACCAGTCACAGCAGTGAGTGATCCCCCGCTTCATCCATCCTCCATCACGGTCCCTCATGGTAGAGCTTCTCCCTGATGCCCAGAATTCAGTTGACTGTCAAGAGGAATCGCTTCTGGCTGTCTTCCTTCTGCCATTGCCTCACATTCAGAGAAAGAAAAGACAATCTATATGAGGTGGTGTGTGTTGTGGTGTGTTTTTGTGGGCCTGCATATCTGTCAATGCTGGATCTCCACAAGCCTTCCAGGCAGCTACTCTATTCTTTATTGGTGTTGGCATCTTACTTGAGAGTGGTGTCAAATAGTTACATGTGTGGTAAAGGCAGAGAGGAAATTAAATTCAGCAACTGCAGTTGTGTTTTACCAGAATTTTACATAAGCTTGATATGTGTCAATTCACCTTGGTTTTCCTCTTTACACACAGTCAAAGGTGCACGCACGTGAGCTAACACTCTCTTTCTCTCTCACACACACACACACTCACCAAGCCCCAACAGACACATACAGATTGGCCCAACAAACATATCCCTACATGGATGTCATTTTGCCCTATACAAAAAATATATACATTATGCTCCCTCCTTGCCCCCCAAATAACTTCGAAACTAATGTCCATTCCTTGCATAATTTAACATGCGGTGCATCCAAAATAAATCCCGAACTGCTTAGGCTGGTGCAAGCCATACTTCCAGAAATGCACTGCTTTCTACATCTATTTACTCATAGGCACACCATGGGGCTCAGTAGGGTGTATTGATAGTTGGGAAATTGCTGCATAGGTAATGAATTATAGAGAAGTGTTCAGTTCACTGAGAGGCAGTCTGCCATCATTAATACCAACACATTTACAGATCAGGACAACATAACCAAATGACAATGTGTTTAAACACCTAATTTGTTCAGAAAGATAAAATATTGAGGCGAGAGAGAGGGGGGTGGAGGGGAGAGAGCGAGAGAGTGAGAGAGGGGGTGGGGAGAGAGAGGGAGTAACAGGTTCACTGGTGCTTAATTGTATTAATTGATTTACATAATCATCAGCAAATGAAAAAAATGTGTGATAAAAAAATAAAAAAGCGCTCCAGCTCAGTCCCGCTCTTACAAATTGTATTATTTATGCACTGCAAATTGACCGTGAAATTGGAATGTGTTGTTGCTCTTCCATCATTCATTTTGTTAGGAACTGGCAAGAGATGAAAGGAAGAGCATATCAAATCAAATCCACCGACATCGCCAAGGCAGGGTTAACATAATATGTGTGCCTATGTCATTACTAATTAAACATCTGTATGTCAATTAATATAATGTATGTAAACATTGTAACAATATTAATCTTTTTGACCATATTTGAACTCTGTTAGCATAGAGCCTCTGTATTACGGTCAAAAAAGGCAACAACATTAATATATTCCCCAAAATCCTATATTCACCTCCTGTCTGGAGTCTGGACACCCCTGGTACTGTACATACAGTGCCTTCAGAAAGTATTCATACCCCTTGATTTATTCCAAATACTTTGTAGAATGACCTTGGCGGTGATAACAGCTGTGAGTCTTTCTTTCTACAGTGCCTTGCGAAAGTATTCGGCCCCCTTGAACTTTGCGACCTTTTGCCACATTTCAGGCTTCAAACATAAAGATATAAAACTGTATTTTTTTGTGAAGAATCAACAAGTGGGACACAATCATGAAGTGGAACGACATTTATTGGATATTTCAAACTTTTTTAACAAATCAAAAACTGAAAAATTGGGCGTGCAACATTATTCAGCCCCTTTACTTTCAGTGCAGCAAACTCTCTCCAGAAGTTCAGAGAGGATCTCTGAATGATCCAATGTTGACCTAAATGACTAATGATGATAAATACAATCCACCTGTGTGTAATCAAGTCTCCGTATAAATGCACCTGCACTGTGATAGTCTCAGAGGTCCGTTAAAAGCGCAGAGAGCATCATGAAGAACCAGGAACACACCAGGCAGGTCCGAGATACTGTTATGAAGAAGTTTAAAGCCGGATTTGGATACAAAAAGATTTCCCAAGCTTTAAACATCCCAAGGAGCACTGTGCAAGCGATAATATTGAAATGGAAGGAGTATCAGACCACTGCAAATCTACCAAGACCTGGCCGTCCCTCTAAACTTTCAGCTCATACAAGGAGAAGACTGATCAGAGATGCAGCCAAGAGGCCCATGATCACTCTGGATGAACTGCAGAGATCTACAGCTGAGGTGGGAGACTCTGTCCATAGGACAACAATCAGTCGTATATTGCACAAATCTGGCCTTTATGGAAGAGTGGCAAAAAGAAAGCCATTTCTTAAAGATATCCATAAAAAGTGTTGTTTAAAGTTTGCCACAAGCCACCTGGGAGACACACCAAACATGTGGAAGAAGGTGCTCTGGTCAGATGAAACCAAAATTGAACTTTTTGGCAACAATGCAAAATGTTATGTTTGGCGTAAAAGCAACACAGCTCATCACCCTGAACACACCATCCCCACTGTCAAACATGGTGGTGGCAGCATCATGGTTTGGGCCTGCTTTGCTTCAGCAGGGACAGGGAAGATGGTTAAAATTGATGGGAAGATGGATGGAGCCAAATACAGGACCATTCTGCAAAAGACCTGAGACTGGGACGGAGATTTGTCTTCCAACAAGACAATGATCCAAAACATAAAGCAAAATCTACAATGGAATGGTTCAAAAATAAACATATCCAGGTGTTAGAATGGCCAAGTCAAAGTCCAGACCTGAATCCAATCGAGAATCTGTGGAAAGAACTGAAAGCTGCTGTTCACAAATGCTCTCCATCCAACCTCACTGAGCTCGAGCTGTTTTACAAGGAGGAATGGGAAAAAGTCCAGTCTCTCGATGTGCAAAACTGATAGAGACATACCCCAAGCGACTTACAGCTGTAATCGCAGCAAAAGGTGGCGCTACAAAGTATTAACTTAAGGGGGCTGAATAATTTTGCACGCCCAATTTTTCAGTTTTTGATTTGTTAAAAAGTTTGAAATATCCAATAAATGTCGTTCCACTTCATGATTGTGTCCCACTTGTTGTGGATTCTTCACAAAAAAATACAGTTTTATATCTTTATGTTTGAAGCCTGTAATGTGGCAAAAGGTCGCAAAGTTCAAGGGGGCTGAATACTTTCGCAAGGCACTGTATATATGCGTAAACATTGGTATACTGTGATCTATAAGGCCATTTTGGAAAAACTGCCACTTTCTCTCTGTTCATCTTTGATAAGGTCAGAAAATAACTTCCAGTTACGGTCTCACTCCTACTTACTTTTAACGGTTCCTAAAATCAGAACAGATCATGGCAAAAAGTGTTTCAGCTGCAGCTCTGTGGTCCTGGAATTCTCTCCAGACCAGCTTGAAACTCCAGGATCTTGTTTACTTGGAGTTTAAAACTTTGGTTGACTCACATGTTACTGGGGAATGTGATTGTGATTAGCACTTGATGCGGTAGTACAGGTCATTAATTTTTGATCTATGATGCTTGTATGTTTCTGTAATTGAAATGTATGTGCATCTACGTCCCACATTTGTTTCATGCTGTGTCTAAGTTGTTACAGTATGTCTGATATTTGTCTCAAACATTGTTCCCCCCTGCTGCTGTCTTGGTTGGAGCAGGTCTCTCTTGAAAAATTGATGTTATCTCAATGAGTCTAACCTGGACAAATAAGGTTAAATAAAAACATTTAAAAGTCTCTAAGAGCTTTGAACACCTGGAATGTATAATAATTCTTCAAGCTCTGTCAAGGTGGTTTGTTGATCATTACTAGACAACCATTTTCAAGTCTTGCCATAGATTTTCAAGCTGATTCAAAGCTGTAACTACACCACTCAGGAACATTCAATGTCGTCTTGCTAAGCAACTCCAGTGTATATTTGGCCTTGTGTTTTAGGTTATTGCCCTGCTAAAATGTGAATTTGGGAGACAAGCAGACTGAACCAGGTTTTCCTCTAGGATTTTACCTGTGCTTAGCTCTATTCTTTTTCTTTTAATCCTAAAAAAACTCCCTAGTCCTTGCCGATGACAAGCATACCCATAACATGATGCAGCTGTAACGGATGTGAAACGGCTAGCTAGTTAGCGGTGGTGCGCGCTAAATAGCATTTCAATCGGTGACATCACTTGCTCTGAGACATTGAAGTAGTGGTTCCCCTTGCTCTGCAAGGGCCGTGGCTTTTGTGGAGCGATGGGTAACGATGCTTCGTGGGTGACTGTTGTTGATGTGTGCAGAGGGTCCCTGGTTCGCGCCCGGGTATGGGTGAGGGGGCGGTCTAAAGTTACACTGTTACACAGCCACCACCACGCTATGAAAAGTGGTAGTCAGTGATGTGTTGTGTTGGATTTTTATAAGCGTAACGCTTTTTATTCAGGACATAAAGTACATTTCTTTGCCACATTTTTTGGTGCCTTATGCCTTATTGCAAACAGTGCCTTATTGCAAACAGGATGCATGTTTTGGAATAATTGTATTCTGTACAGACTTCCCTCTTTTCACACTGTCATTTAGGTTACTATTGTGGAGTAACTACAATGATCCGTACTCAGTTTTCTCCTATCACAGCCATTAAACTCTAGAACTGTTTTAAAGTCACCATTGGCCTCATGGTGAAATCCCTGAGCGGTTTCTTTGTTCCCCGATAACTGCGCTTGGAAGGACGCCTCAATCATTGTATTGACTGGGTGTATTGATACACCATCCAAAGTGTAATGAATAACTTCACCATGCTTAAAGGGATATTCAATGTCTGCTTTTATACCCATCTACCAATAGGTACCCTTCTTTGTGATCCATTGGAAAACCTCCCTGGTCTTTGTGGATGCATCTGTAATTTAAAATTCACAGCTTAACTGAAGAACCTTAAAAATAATTGTATATGTGAGGTACAGAGATGAGGTAGTCATTCAAAAATCATGTTAAACACTATTGCACACAGTAAGTCCATGCAACTTATTATGTGACTTTTATGTGTTAAGCAAATCTTTACTCCTGAACATATTTAGGCTTGCTATAACGAAGGGGTTGAATACTTATTGACACAAGACATTTCAGCTTTTCATTTGTATTTCCTTTGTTTAAACAAATTCTGAAAACGAAATTCCACTCTGACATTATGAGTGTTTTGTGTAGGCCACTGACACAAAATCTCAATTTAATCCATTTTAAATTCAGGCTTTAACACAACAACATGTGGAATAAGTCCAAGGATGGAAATACTTTATGAAGGCAGGGTAGCCTAGTGGTTAGAGCGTTAGACTAGTAACTGGAAAGTTGCAAGTTCAAACCCCCGAGCTGACAAGGTACAAAATCTGTCGTTCTGCCCCTGAACAACCCACTGTTCCTAGGCCGTCATTGAAAATAAGAATTTGTTCTTAACCGACTTGCCTAGTTAAATAAAGGTACAATTTAAATAAATGTACCCCTGATATTTACAGTTGAAGTGTACATACACCTTTACCAAATACATTTAAATTCAGTTTTTCACAATTCCTGACATTTAATCCTAGTAAAATCCCACCTAATTTTAAGAATGTATTATTTTATTTCTCCTTTATTTAACCAGGTAAGCTAGTTGAGAACAAGTTCTCATTTACAACTGTGACCTGGACAAGATAAAGCAAAGCAGTGCGACAGAAACAACAACACAGAGTTACACATGGAATAAACAAACGTACAGTCAATAACACAATAGAAAAAAAGAAAGTCTACATACAGTGTGTGCAAATGGAATGAGTTAAGGCAATAAATAGGCCATAGTAGCAAAGTAATTACAATTTAGCAGATTAACACTGGAGTGATAGATGAGCAGATGATGATAAGCAGATGATGGTGTGTCCGTAGTGATACTGGTGTGCAAAAGATCAGCAAAGTATATAAAAACAATATGGGGATGAGGTAGGTAGATTGGGTGGGCTATTTACAGATGGACTATGTACAGCTGCAGCGATCGGTTAGCTGCTCAGATAGCTGATGTTTAAAGTTGGTGAGGGAAATGTAAGTCTCCAGCTTCAATCCAAGATGGCGTAGCAGTCAGTCGTCTTTGTCCTGTCGTGTCCCTTGTATATATCGTTTTACATCCTTTTCGTCGCATATCCTTTAAAATATTTTGCTAAACCTCAACATCTAAATACTCTCCTGCAACCCGCCTCATCCAATGTGGCGTGGATCTGCTTCTTTTTTTCCTAAAGTATTTATATTTACTTCGGATCTAGAATCCCTCAAATGAAGCTAGCCAGCTAACTACCAGCTATCAGTCAGCAAACCATTGCCAGCGGTCATCAGCTAACCTTCAGCTCGGAAAGCTCTCGTCAGTTCGAACAACGTGACTCTAACCAGAGCATAACGGACCTGTTATTTTTATCCCCGGATTCCTACCGCAAACTGAACATTTTAATCTGGATCTTCACAACTAGCTAACAGCAATCCTGGATGACTACTCATGGCTAGCGTTTCCATCCCAGAGCAAGTACAAATTAGCTTGAAGCTAGCCCGGCCAGGGCTCCTGTGCTACCACCGAAGTATACTCCTGGGCTACAATATCCGGACCCCTTCTACAGCCGGTACGGGGCATGGAACCCCGCAGATCCCCTACGACTGGAATACCGACATAATCTGCCCGAGGACTCCCAACAGGCCCCTCAGGCGCGACGCCCGCTGAAGGCCCATTATGCTAACCAGCCAGGCCTGCTAGCTACCTAGAGCTACTTGGAACCCTACTAATTCCACGACTGGTCTATCGACGTCACCGCACGAAGTGGCAAAATCAGACTTACCCCAATCGCGACGTCCCCCAAAGGCTTACTTTCTATCCCCGGCTATCTGCTTGCTTGCTAACCCAGTCGGCTAACTGCTAGCTTGTCTGCCCGGTCTGCTAACTGCTAGCCCCTGCTAACTGCTTGCTAACCCGGCCTACTAACTGCTAACTTACCCCAGTCTACTAACTGCTAGTTTACCTGCCCGGTCTGTAACTGCTAGCCCATGCTAACTGCTTGCTTGCTAACCCGGCCTGCTAACTGCTAGCTTGCCCCGGTCTACTAGCTGCTAGCTTGTTTAGCCCCGGCCTACTAACTGTTAGCTTGTTAGCATCAGCCTGCTAACTGTCTGAATCGCTGTGTCCCAAGCCAGCCCAACCACTGGACCCATATGTTCACTTGGCTGTGCATGTCTCTCTCTAATATCAATATGCCTTGTCCATTACTGTCCTGGTTAGTGATTACTGTCTTATTTCACTGTAGAGCCTCTAGCCCTGCTCAATATGCCTTAACCAACCATGTTGTTCCACCTCCTACATATGCGATGACATCACCTGGTTTAAACATCTCTAGAGACGATATCTCTCTCTTCATTACTCAATGCCTAGGTTTACCTCCAATGTACTCACATCCTACCTTACCTTTGTCTGTACACTATGCCTTGAATCTATGCTATCGTGCCCAGAAACCTGCTCCTTTTACTCTCTGTACTGAATGTGCCTGACGGCCAGTTCGTATAGTCTTTAGCCGTACCCTTATCCTACTTCTCCTCTGTTCCTCTGGTGATGTGGAGGTTAATCCAGATCCTACAGTGCCTAGCTCCACTCCCACCCCACAGGTGCTCTCATTTGTTGACTTCTGTAAACATAAAAGCCTTGGTTTCATGCATGTTAACATTAGAAGCCTACTCCCTAAGTTTGTTTTACTCACTGCTTTAGCACACTCTGCCAACCCAGATGTCTTAGCCATGTCTGAATCCTGGCTTAGGAAAACCAACAAAAACCTTGACATTTCCATTCCTAACAATAACGTTTTCTGCCAAGATAGAACTGCCAAAGGGGGCGGTGTTGCAATCTACTGCAGAGATAGTAATATAGAACTCTGCAGGCTATCTAAGTCTGTACCCAAACAATTTGAGCTTCTACTTCTAAAAATTCACCTGTCCAGAAACAAGTCTCTCACTGTTGCCACTTGCTATAGACCCCCCTCTGCCCCCAGCTGTGCCCTCGATACCATATGTGAATTGATTGCCCCCATGTATCTTCTGAGCTCGTGCTACTAGGTGACCTAAACTGGGACATGCTTAACACCCCGGCCATCCTACAAACTAAGCTTGATGCCCTCAATCTCACACAAATTATCAATGAACCTACCAGGTACGACCCCAAATCAGTAAACACGGGCACCCTCATAGATGTCATCATAACTAATTTGCCCTCCAAATACACCTTTGCTGTTTTCAATCAAGATCTCAGCGATCACTGCCTCATTGCCTGCATCCGTAATGGGTCTGCGACCAAACGACCACCCCTCATCACTGTCAAACGCTCCCTGAAACATTTCTGCGAGCAGGCCTTTCTAATCGACCTGGCCGGGGTATCCTGGAATGACATTGACCTCATCCCGTCAGTAGATGATGCCTGGCTATTCTTTAAAAGTGCTTTCCTCACCATCTTAAATAAGCATGCCCCTCTCAAAAAATGTAGAACTAGGAATAGATATAGTCCTTGTTTCACTCCAGACCTGTCTGCCCTTGACCAGCACAAAAACATCCTGTGGCGTTCTGCATTAGCATCGAATAGCCCCTGTGATATGCAACTTTTCAGGGAAGTCAGGAACAAATATACACAGGCAGTTAGAAAAGCTAAGGCAAGCTTTTTCAAACAGAAATTTGCACCCTGTAGTATTAACTCAAAAAAGTTCTGGGACACTATAAAGTCCATGGAGAATAAGAGCACCTCCTCCCAGCTGCCCACTGCTCTGAGGCTAGGAAACACTGTCACCACCGATAAATCCACTATAATTGAGAATTTCAATAAGCATTTCTCTACGGCTGGCCATTCTTTCCACTTGGCTACCCCTACCCGGGTCAACAGCCCGGCACCCTCCACAGCAACCCGCCAAAGCCCCCACCATTTCTCCTTTACCCAAATCCAGATAGCTGATGTTCTGAAAGAGCTGCAAAATCTGGACCCCTACAAATCAGCCGGGCTAGACAATCTGGACCCTCTCTTTCTAAAAATATCTGCCGAGATTGTTGCAACCCCTATTACTAGCCTGTTCAACCTCTCTTTCGTATCGTCTGAGATTCCCAAAGATTGGAAAGCTGCCGAGGTCATCCCCCTCTTCAAAGGGGGTGACACTCTAGACCCAAACTGCTACAGACCTATATCCATCCTACCCTGTCTTTCAAAGGTCTTCGAAAGCCAAGTTAACAAACAGATTACTGACCATTTCGAATCCCACCATACCTTCTCCGCTATGCAATCTGGTTTCAGAGCTGGTCATGGGTGCACCTCAGCCACGCTCAAGGTTCTAAACGACATCATAACCACCATCGATAAGAGACATTACTGTGCAGCCGTATTCATCGACCTGGACAAGGCTTTCGACTCTGTCAATCACAACATTCTTGTTGGCAGACTCGACAGCCTTGGTTTCTCAAACAATTGTCTCTCCTGGTTTACCAACTACTTCTCTGATAGAGTTCAGTGTGTCAAATCGGAGGGACTGTTGTCCGGTCCTCTGACAGTCTCTATGGGTGTGCCACAGCGTTCAATTCTCGGGCCGACTCTCTTTTCTGTATACATCAATGATGTTGCTCTTGCTGCTGGTGATTCTCTGATCCACCTCTACGCAGACGACACCATTCTGTATATATCTGGCCCCTCCTTGGACACTGTGTTAACTAACCTCCAGACAAGCTTCAATGCCATACAACTCTCCTTCCGTGTCCTCCAACTGCTCTTAAACGAAAGTAAAACTAAATGCATGCTATTCAATCGATCACTGCCCACACCTGACTGCCCGTCCAGCATCACTACTCTGAACGGCTCTGATTTAGTATACGTGGACAACTACAAATTCCTGGGTGTCTGGTTAGACTGTAAACTCTCCTTCCAGACTCACATTAAGCATCTCCAGTCCAAAATTAAATCTAAAATCGGCTTCCTATATCGCAACAAAGCATCCTTCACTCATGCTGCCAAACATACCCTCGTAAAACTGAAGAGAATGATTTATTTTGGCTTTTATTTCTTTCATCACATTCCCAGTGGGTCAGAAGTTTACATACACTCAATTAGTATTTGGTAGCATTAACTTTAAATTGTTTGACATGGGTCCAACGTTTCGGGTAGCCTTCCACAAGCTTCCCACAATAAGTTGGATGATTTTTGGCCCATTCCTCCTGACAGAGCTGGTGTAACTGAGTCAGGTTTGCAGGCGTCCTTGTTCACACAAGCTTTTTCAGTTCTGCCCACAAATTTTCTATAGGATTGAGACCAGAGCTTTGTGATGGCCACTCCAACACCTTGACTTTGTTGTCCTTAAGCTATTTTGACACAACTTTGGAAGTATGCTTGAGGTCATTGTCCATTTGCAAGATCCATTTGCGACCAAGCTTTAACTTTAACTTGTCTTGAGATGTTGCTTCAATATATCCACATAATTTTCCTGCCTCATGATGCCATCTATTTTGTGAAGTGCACCAGTCCCTCCTGCAGAAAAGCACTCCCACAACATGATGCTCCCACCCCCGTGCTTCACGGTTGGGATTGTGTTCTTCGGGCTTGCAAGCCTCCCCCTTTTTCCTCCAAACAAAACGATGGTCATTATGGCCAAAGAGTTCTATTTTTGTTTCATCAGACCAGAGGACATTTTTCCAAAAAGTACGATCTTTGTCCCCATGTGCAGTTGCAAACCATAGTCTGGCTTTTTTATGGCGGTTTTGGAGCAGCGGTTTTGGAGCAGAGGCTTCTTCCTTGCTGAGTGGCTTTCAAGTTATTGGACCATAATTTGCAAATAAATTAATAAAAAATCCTACAATGTGATTTTCTGGATTTTTTTTCTCATTTTGTCTGTCATAGTTGAAGTGTCCCTATGATGAAAATTACAGGCCTCTCTCATCTTTTGAAGTTGGAGAACTTGCACAATTGGTGGCTGACTAAATACCTTTTTGCCCCACTGTGTATATATATATATATATATATACACACACAGTGGGGCAAAAAGGTATTTAGGTAAAAAGGTATATATATATATATATATATATATATATATATAGTTGAATCTGTTCGGGATTTGTCCATGAAAACACCACAGCAGTAGATCAATACCCATACTCGATGAGACTTGGGGCCCTGCGGTAAAAACAACACATAGCAAATGATTGAGCTTCTACCCTGCTACCCTACTAGGCTACTACCCTACTACCCTGCTACACTGCTACCCGGCTACCCTTCTACCCTGTTACCCCGGCAAGTGTATACTTTATCATGTTTATCATGATCCATACTGTTTTACCCACTTCATATGTATATACTATATTCTAGTCATGGCTCATCATATATAACTACTGCTGTACACACCTTTTCTATTCATATACTGTCCATACTGTCTATACATTGAATTATTTTGTATTGTTAGATATTATTGCACTGTTGGAGGTGGAAACTTAAGCATTTTGCTCCACCTGCAGTAACATGTACAAAATACTGTGTGTGCGCATCCAATAACATTTAATTTAATTTAAATTGATTTAGCTGCTTATCATTGGCCTCATTATTTCTCCACTACATTGTTCAAGTTCCAAGTAAGGAGAAAGGATCTAATTTGTGAGTAGGCTGCTCACTGTGCTCAGGCAGAGGACTGTTTTCATTCTGCTGCTAATACATCCATATTGAAAAGCTGTGACACGCTATCTTTCGTCATAAGCCTGGAATATCATGATAGACCGTCTCAAACTCCTATAGCCCTGGTGGCTGATAGCTTTCCCCCACACAGTTGTGGTCCTCCACACAGTTGTGGTCCCCCACACCACTGAGGTCCCCCACACCGCTGATGACCACCACACCGCTGAGATCCCCCACACCACTGAGATCCCCCACTCCACTGAGGTCCCCCACACCACTGATGACCACCACACCGCTGAGATCCCCCACAGCACTGAGATCCCCCACACCACTGATATCCCCCACTCCAATGAGGTCCCCCTCACCACTGAGGACCCCCACACCCCTGAGTTCCCCACACCACTGAGTTCCCCCACTCCAATGAGGTCCCCCTCACCACTGAGGACCCCCACACCGCTGAGTTCCCCTCACCACTGAGGACCCCCACACCGCTGAGTTCCCCACACCACTGAGTTCCCCACACCGCTGAGTTCCCCACACCACTGAGTTCCCCACACCACTGAGTTCCCCACTCCGCTGAGGTCCCCCACACCGCTGAGTTCCCCCACTCCGCTGAGGTCCCCCACACCGCTGAGTTCCCCCTCACGACTGAGTTCCCCACACCACTGAGTTCCCCCACTCCGCTGAGGTCCCCCACACCGCTGAGTTCCCCACTCCGCTGAGGTCCCCCACACCGCTGAGTTCCCCCTCACGACTGAGTTCCCCACACCACTGAGTTCCCCCACTCCGCTGAGGTCCCCCACACCGCTGAGTTCCCCACTCCGCTGAGGTCCCCCACACCACTGAGTTCCCCCACTCCGCTGAGGTCCCCCACACCACTGAGTTCCCCACTCCGCTGAGGTCCCCCTCACCACTGAGTTCCCCCACTCCAATGAGGTCCCCCTCACCACTGAGTTCCCCACTCCGCTGAGGTCCCCCACACCGCTGAGTTCCCCTCACCACTGAGTTCCCCCACACCGCTGAGTTCGCCCTCACCACTGAGGTCTCCCACACCGCTGAGTTCCCCCTCACCACTGAGGTCCCCCACACCGCTGAGTTCCCCCTCACCACTGAGGTCCCCCACACCGCTGAGTTCCCCCTCACCACTGAGGACCCCCACTCCGCTGAGGTCCCCCACACCACTGAGTTCCCCTCACCACTGAGGTCCCCCACACCGCTGAGTTCCCCCTCACCACTGAGTTCCCCACACCGCTGAGTTCCCCTCACCACTGAGGTCCCCCACACCGCTGAGTTCCCCCTCAACACTGAGGTCCCCCACACCGCTGAGGTCCCCCACACCACTGAGTTCCCCCACTCCGCTGAGGTCCCCCACACCACTGAGTTCCCCCTCACCACTGAGGTCCCCCACACCGCTGAGTTCCCCTCACCACTGAGGACCCCCACTCCGCTGAGGTCCCCCTCACCACTGAGGTCTCCCACACCGCTGAGTTCCCCCTCACCACTGAGGTCCCCCACACCGCTGAGTTCCCCCACACCGCTGAGTTCCCCCTCACCGCTGAGTTCCCCCTCACCACTGAGGACCCCCACTCCGCTGAGTTCCCCCACTCCGCTGAGGTCCCCCACACCGCTGAGGTCCCCCACTCCGCTGAGGTCCCCCACACCACGGAGTTCCCCACTCCGCTGAGGTCCCCCTCACTGCTGAGGTCCCCCACACCGCTGAGTTCCCCCTCACCACTGAGGACCCCCACTCCGCTGAGGTCCCCCACACCGCTGAGTTCCCCACACCGCTGAGGTCCCCCACTCCGCTGAGTTCCCCCACACCGCTGAGGTCCCCCACTCCGCTGAGTTCCCCACACCGCTGAGTTCCCCCACTCCGCTGAGGTCCCCCATGCCGCTGAGGTCCCCCACACCGCTGAGGTCCCCCACTCCGCTGAGTTCCCCCTCACCGCTGAGGACCCCCACTCCGCTGAGGTCCCCCACACCGCTGAGTTCCCCCACTCCGCTGAGGTCCCCCACACCGCTGAGTTCCCCACTCCGCTGAGGTCCCCCACACCGCTGAGTTCCCCCACTCCGCTGAGGTCCCCCACTCCGCTGAGGTCCCCCACACCGCTGAGTGCCCCCACTCCGCTGAGGTACCCCACTCCGCTGAGGTCCCCCACACCGCTGAGGTCCCCCACTCCGCTGAGGTCCCCCACACCGCTGAGGTCCCCCACTCCGCTGAGGTCCCCCACTCCGCTGAGGTCCCCCACACCGCTGAGGTCCCCCACACCACTGAGGTCCCCCACACCGCTGAGTTCCCCACACCGCTGAGTTCCCCCACTCCGCTGAGGTCCCCCACACCGCTGAGTTCCCCCACTCCGCTGAGGTCCCCCACACCGCTGAGGTCCCCCACACCACTGAGGTCCCCCACACCACTGAGGACCCCCACTCCGCTGAGGTCCCCCACACCGCTGAGTTCCCCCACTCCGCTGAGGTCCCCCACACCGCTGAGGTCCCCCACACCGCTGAGGTCCCCCACATAACACATTCTTCAGCTGAAGCCGCTGTCTCTTAATATGTGTATTTATTTATAAGTGAGTAATACTACACGATCCTATATGTTTAATCTTTCATATTTTAAGCCACATTGATTAAGCTGCAGGGGCATAAGGAATGACGTTTCAAATGCAAATTGGTTCTGAGTAATATTTCGTTAGAATGGATCAGACTTAACTCCCTCTTTAGACTACATTGTCTGCTGCCAAAGGGGAAGTGTGGTAGTTTTCTTTTATAGCCTTCTATGTTCAGGGGGTTTATTCTTAAATACCAACTGTATTAAGCACAGTGTGGACATTATGCTGTGTAAAGGAAGTTCAAGATCAGCACCAAGAAATGCTGTTTTAGTCTACTTTATGTTTTTACTTCTTGAGATCTCTGTTATAATGCTATCTAATGTGATTAGGCCTTATATTGACTTTCTGTCAACTGATTTAGCTATGAGGCTAATTAATACAGTAAAGGTCTACTTTGAGCATGTGCAGTAGGAGGTGAAGGTGGGGCACGATTTGTGTGGTGACACTGGTGCCTGTGGTGGTGCTTGGTGTCAGGGAAGGGAGCTGAAAGGCTGTATGGGTTGGGGGTGTGGTGGTGGAGCAGTGTGTGTAGTGTTGGGGTGGGAGGTGGAGGAGGGCCGATGTGTGATGTGACACATGCAGGTGTAAAAGACAGGACCCCTGCAGAGGAAGGCAGGACACTGTGGACAGTGATGTGACACTGCGGATTCCATTTACCTCTTTATACCTCTTTCTCTCTCTCTCTCTCAAATAAATTCAAGGAGCTTTATTCTCATGGGAAACACGTTTACATTGCCAAAGCAAATGAAATGGATTATAAAAAGTTAAATCAAATGTGAACAGTAAATATTACACTTACACAAGTTCCAAAAGAATAAAGACATTTCAAATGTCATATTATGTCTATATACAGTGTTGTAGCGATGTGCAAATTGTTAAAGTACAAATGGGAAAATAAATAAGTATAGGTTGTATTTACAATGGTGTTTGTTCTTCACTGGTTGCCCTTTTCTTGTGGCAACATGTCACAAATCTTGCTGCTGTGATGGCACACTGTGGTAGTTCACCAAGTAGATGTGGGAGTTTATCAAAATTGGATTTGTTTTCTAATTCTTTGTTGGTTTATGTAATCTGAGAGAAATAAGTGTCTCTAATGTGGTCATACATTTGGCAGGAGGTTGGGAAGGGCAGATCAGTTTCCACATCATTTCCTGGGCAGTGTGCACATAGCCTGCCTTTCTCAATGGTAAGGCTATGCTCACTGAGTCTTTACATAGTTTAGGGCCAAATAGCATTCAGAACAACATATTGTCAGCTCGGGATTCAATTTAGCAACCTTTCGGTTACTGACCCAACACTCTAACCACTAGGCTATCTGCGGTTTGGAAATCACTTCATTTTAAGTGGATGTAGAATTTAACGTCTCTTTTCTGGATTTTGACAATTAGCGGGTATCAGCCTAATTCTGCTCTTCATGCATTATTTGGTGTTTTGTATTGTACACAGAGGATATTTTATCAGAATTCTGCATGCAGTGTTTGTCCCATTTTGTGAATTCTTGGTTGGTGAGTGGACCCCAGACCTCACAACCGTAAAGGGCAATGGGTTCTAGAACTGATTTAAGTATTTTTAGCCAGATCCCCAAAAAAGTATTTAACAGGTAAGTTGACTGAGAACACATTCTCAGCAACAATCTGGGGAATAGTTACAGGGGTGGGGGTAGGAATGAGCCAATTGTACATTTGGGATGATTAGGTGGCCATGATGGTCAGATTGGGAATTTAGCCAGGACACCAGGGTTAACACCCCTACTCTTACAATAAGTGCCATGGGATCTTTAGTGACCACAGTGAGTCAGAACAGCCATTTAACATCCCATCTGAAAGACAGCAACCTACACAAGTCTCCAATCACTGCCCTGGGTCATTGGGATATTTTTTTAGACCAGAGGAAAGGGTGCCTCCTACTGGCCCTCCACACCACTACCAGCAGCACCTGGTCTCCCATCCAGGGATTGACCAGGACCAATCCTGCTTGGCTTCTGAAGCAAGCCAGCAGTGGGATGCAGAGTGGTATGCTGCTGGCTAATTGATAGGTCAAATCTTATGTTCTTTTTGATGGCATAAAATGCCCTTCTTGCCTTGTCTCTCAGGTTGTTCACAGCTTTGTGGAAGTTACTTGTGGCGCTGATGGTTAGGCCGTGGTATGTATCGTTTTTTCTGTGCTTAGGGAAACTGTCTTGATGGAATTTGTATTTGTGATCCTAGCAACTGGACCATTTTTGGTCTGACAGAATCTTTGCAGAAGATCTAGATGCTGCTGTAGGCCATCCTCGGTTGGTGACTGAAGCACCAGATCATCAGCAAACAGTAGATATTTGACTTCAGATTCTAGTAGGGTGAGGCCGGGGGCTGCAGACTGTTTTAGTGCCCTCACCAATTTGTTGATTTACATGTTGAAGAGGGTGGGGCTTAAGCTGCACACCCCACGGCCCGATGTAAATGGATTTTATAATGTTGTATGTTTTTCCCCCAACACCAATTTCCATCAATTTGTATAGCAGACCCTCGTGCCAAATTGAGTCAAAAGCTTTTTGAAGTCAACAAAGCATAAGACTTTGCCTTGTTTTGGTTTGTTTGTTTGTCAATTAGGGTGTGCAGGGTGAATATGTGGTCTGTCGTACGGTAATTTGGTAAAAAGCCAATTTGACATTTGCTCAGTACATTGTTTTCACTGAGGAAATGTACAAGTCTGCTGTTAATGATAATGCAGAGGATTTTCCCAAGGTTGCTGTTGACGCATATCCCACGGTAGTTATTGGGGTTAAATTTGTCTCCACTTTTGTGGATTGATGTTATCAGTCCTTGGTTCCAAGAATTTGGGGAAGATGCCAGAGCTGAGGATGATGTTAAAGTGTTTAAGTATAGGCAATTGTAATTTGTGGTCTGTATATTTTATAATTTCATGTAGGATACTATCAACACCACAGGACTTTTTGGGTTGGAGGGTTTATGTAACAGTTCTCTTTAGTTGAAGGAGAGGCAGACCAAAATGCAGCGTGATGATGATTCATGTTTGTTTAATAAAGGAAAACTATACATGAATAAACTACAAAAACAATGAAATGTGAAAACTCAAAACAGCCCTATCTGGAGCAAAACACAGAGACAGGAACAATCACCCACAAACACACAGTGAAACCCAGGCTACCTAAATATGGTTCCCAATCAGAGACAATGACTAACACCTGCCTATGATTGAGAACCATATCAGGCCAGACATAGAAATAGACAAACAAGACAACCAACATAGAATGCCCACTCAGATCACACCCTGACCAACCAAAACATAGAAACATACAAAGCAAACTATGGTCAGGGTGTGACAGTTTATATTTTGTCCTGAAGTTCATTCAATCTAATAGGAGAATCTAGTGGGTTCTGGTAGTCTTTAATAGCTGATTTGTAATTGTATATTTTTTTGTTCTTTGTTATAGAGCCACAAAGATTGGAGAGGTGGTTTATCCACATCTCCATTTTGGATAGATAACTCTTTGTGTGGTTTGTTTAGTGTGTTCCAATTTTCTCTGAAGTGGTTAGATTCTATGGATTATATTGAACTGATTTCTGACATGCTGTTCCTTCTTTTTCCATAGTGTATTTCTGTATTGTTTTAGTGTTTCACCATAGTGAAGGCATAGACTCAGATTTTCTGTACCTCTATGTTTTTGGTTGGATATGTTTCTCAATATCTTTCTTAGGTTTTTACATTCTTCATCAAATCGTTTGATAGGGAAGCTGAGAGGTCAAATACACTGATTGAATTTGTTTTTGCCTAATTGTTTTTTGGTAGGTTTCTACGCTACTTTCCTTCCATCCGTAGCATTTCTTAATATTGTGCAGTTCTTTTGGCTTTGATGCCTTATGATTGAGTATTGCTCTGTTCAGGTAGACTGTGATTTTGCTGTGATCTGATAAGGGTGTCAGTGGGCTGACTGTGAACGCTCTGAGAGACTCTGGGTTGAGGTCAGTGATAAAGTAATCTACAGTACCTCTGCCAAGGGATGAGCTGTTGGTGTACTACTATAGGAGTCTCCTCAAAGCCTACCATTGACCATGTACAGACCCAGCGTGCGACATAGCTGCAGGAGTTGTTTTGTCTTAGTTGTGGGGGGGGGGCATATTTGGAAGGGAATACTGTCACCTCTAGGTAGGTGTTTGTCCCCCTGTGTGCTGAGAGTGTCAGGTTCTTGTCCAGTATAGGTCGCCACAGACTTCTACATGTCCCTGGGCCTGTAAATGGTTGATTTCCCCCTCTCACAATTGGCCCAGCGTCATCCGGTTTAGGGTTTGCAGCAAGGACCTCAACATGACAGCTGCAGGCCATCATTGTAAATACAAATTTGTTCTTAACTGACTTGCCTAGTTAAATAAAGGTTCAATAAAAAATAAATATAGGTGGCACACATGATGACATTTTTCTCTGTTGAGATAATTTCCTTATTCATTTCTAGCCAGCGATCCAGAAAATGTTCCTGTTTTGACTAATTTAATAGAGTGGTCAGGTCTGTTCTATACCAAATTAGCATATCCCCTGAGTCTCTTCCCTGTTTCACACCTGGTAGTTTGGTGGATGGGACTACCAGTTCTCTGTAACCTAGAGGGCAACCGGTGGGTCCGTCTCCTCTATATCCTCTTGTAGGATGACAATGTCCGTATTTCCTTTTTTTGTGTTTTTTAAAGTTTTTAAAATTTATTTTACCCCTTTTTCTCCCCAATTTCATGGTATCCAATTGTTTTAGTAGCTACTATCTTGTCTCATCGCTACAACTCCCGTACGGGCTCGGTGAGACGAAGGTTGAAAGTCATGCGTCCTCCGATACACAACCCAACCAAGCCGCACTGCTTCTTAACACAGCGCGCATCCAACCCGGAAGCCAGCCGCACCAATGTGTCAGAGGAAACACCGTGCACCTGGCAACCTTGGTTAGCGTGCACTGTGCCCGGCCCACCACAGGAGTCGCTGGTGCACGATGAGACAAGGACATCCCTACGGGCCAAGCCCTCCCTAACCCGGACGACGCTAGGCCAATTGTACGTCGCCCCACGGACCTCCAGGTCGCAGCCGGTTACGACAGAGCCTGGGCGCAAACCCAGAGTCTCTGATGGCACAGCTGGCGCTGCAGTACAGTGCCCTTAACCACTGCGCCACCCGGGAGGCCTCAATGTCATATTTCATATTTCCAATGTGTTTGGTGAAGTCTTGGTTCCTGCTCTTTAGGCCAAAGGCAGATGACCTCAGACCTTGTATATTCCAGGATGAGATAGTAAACGTGTTGTGTTCCATAGTGTCTAGTGCTGTTTTTTGTGTGGTTTAGGCCCAGACCATTACAGTAGTTGTGAGCAGAGCATGTTGAGCGTCTCATACATACCTCTTAGGTTGCAGGATGGGGCTTGGGGCGGTGCATTAGTAGGGCTTGGGCCTGTTGCTCTGCTGATGGCCTTTTCATATGTGCAGCTGTCATGTTGAGGTCCTTGCTGCAGTGGCGGGGGGCAGAAGAGGCCTGATCTGGGGGAGCCTATATAGGGTGTGGCCAGCCAGGGTTTGTTTGGGGTGGTCTCAGCTGGCTGGGGTATAGCTCTGGGCGGGGTGTCTGTTGCTCCTTTGTGAGGTGCTGGGGCTATGGTTGAGGCAGATGTCCTTCAGGGTCCTGGAAAAAGTTGGGATTGCTGCCTTGTAGAGGTGGACCTGGTCGTAAAGGCTGTTCAAGTCCAGGGTGAAGTTGCGCACCAGGTATACATTAGGTTTTGAGAAACAGTCTGGCAAAATTCTTGCATTCACCTGCTGTATGGTGGCAGGGTGAAAGTATTTTTGTGGTAGCAGGGTGGAGGTAACCACTTGTGCGTTGAGGAAAGGGGAAGAAGCTTTTTAAATCAGTCCCTTGAGTGCTGTTGCCACCCTACCCTGCTGGGTCCTCAGGTCATTTGTGTCCGTGTGGATTATGATGTGGCTGGGGGATCCTAGTCTGTCCTCTGACAACAGCTCCAGGGCATGCCTAGCGTTTGGGCACCAGAGTTTAGCCAGTTTGTGTTTGGGAAAAAGTATTTGCCATTTGAGTCAATGAGGAGCACAATCTGTGGGTTTTGTGTGTCCTCGGTGGATGTGGGGGGGTTGTCAGGAGGGCTATTGGGGGAGCTGACAGGAGGGCTGTTAGGAGTGGGTGGGGTCTGTTGGGTTGGTGGGTCCTGTGTTGTCTGTCCCATTGTGGTGTTGAGGTTGTGGTCCGGGTCCGTGTCTGAGGTGGGCTGTTCTGCTGGCTTGTCTGAGGGAGTGTCCTGCTCTCTGTCACACCTCAGCTTTCTGACCTCGTCCTTCAGTGCCATGTGTGCCTCTTTAAGTTCTCTCACCTCAGTCCGTAGAGCAGCCAGCTCTCTCAGACAGCCGTCCATCTCCACCTTCTGCCCTCTGGGTTTTGTTGGGAGGGTGTTGTTGTGCTGGTCTGCTGGGCTTGTGAGCTTGACTATCCTCGTCTGCAGGATAGTTTGAAGAGGTGTGATCAGACTCACTCAGGGTGGGGGAGTTTTCACAGAGAGAGAGATTTACCTGCTGTGCTCTCTCTCTTTGATCCCATAAAAGCCCTGCTGGAACTGCATGAGGATTCCCTGCACCATCACTGTCCCATACTTGTACATGTTGACAGAGGTTGTTTCGATTTCCTCAATGTCTAGTATTCTGAGTTTCCACCCTGGGCCAATACCCTCTCTCTGGACGTAGGGGTAGTGTGCTCTTATAGCGCTGTGCCATGCCAGGGGATGGTCTGAGTGGAAAATTAAGTTGCTTACGTTTTACATTCACCTCTTTATAGAAGTCAGCAAATTGTGTCTCTGGATTGTTTTTCACTTTATATATTCACTTTATATATTATCTACCTCATTTGCTTTGGCAATGTTAACACATGTTTCCCATGCCAATAAAGCCCTTGAATTGAATTGAATTGAATTGAATTGTTATTGGTGCTTCTAAGGCCTCTGCATTTGGGGGGGAGGGGTTGTGAAACTCTCCTGCCAATGTTGGGCTCAAGAGTTTTCACACATCTGACTTCACACTTCAGTGCTAATTGAAGGTGCCACCAGGTCTGTTCTGTCCTAGCAGCTTGGTAGCTTAGTATATTTATTTACTTAGCTTTATACAGTGCCTTGCGAAAGTATTCGGCCCCCTTGAACTTTGCGAACTTTTGCCACATTTCAGGCTTCAAAAATAAAGATATAAAACTGTATTTGTTTGTGAATAATCAACAACAAGTGGGACACAATCATGAAGTGGAACGACATTTATTGGATATTTCAAACCTTTTTAACAAATCAAAAACTGAAAAATTGGGCGTGCAACATTATTCAGCCCCTTTACTTTCAGTGCAGCAAACTCTCTCCAGAAGTTCAGTGAGGATCTCTGAATGATCCAATGTTGACCTAAATGACTAATGATGATAAATACAATCCACCTGTGTGTAATCAAGTCTCCG